>NC_056732.1:1872245975-1872513475 GCF_019279795.1 Protopterus annectens
TTTGGAGAAGGGTGTTATGTCCTCATCTGATTGCGAAGGTATCAACATAAAGAATACAATTCATCATGGTGGCAGTCTGGGGGACATCATTGATATGCGTGAAAAGAGTAGAGGATTAAGTACGAAACCTTAGGGTATTGATTTGCCCTGATCTAATGGCAGTGGTGTCATTTGTAATACTGAATGACTTCTTCTGTGAAGCAGTTTTCAAACCGTAAGCCGATCTCTGTAGAGAAATTGTACATTTGCAATTTAGACAGGAGTATGCTGTGGACGTCAAGTTCAAATGTTCTTCTGAGGTGAATGAATAGAACTCCTATAAGTTCAAATTGTTCACTTTTGGATAAGATGTCATTGGTGAGTGTGAAATGTCTGTATTTTATTTAAAATTTGTCTACTGGGAAAGTCCAACTGGGACAGAGCCCATTTTCAATAGATATCCATGGAGAAATGCTCCAGAGTCTGCAGGGAAGACACCCTAGCCGAGAATTGAATCCGAGAACCTCTTGTTGTGAGGCGGCAGCACTAGCTGTTGCACCACTGCACCGCTACTTGCTATATTTTGGCCTAAAACCATTCTGCTTCTCAGAAAGTATGTCCTATTTTGTAAGGAATTCAAAACTTTTTATACAATTCTCTCAAGTTCTGTATTTGCTATTGGCTGAAAGTCTTGGGTACAGTTGTTTCTGTTAGTTTAGGGAGGGGGTGGCTGAAGCTAGATTGAAGAGGTGTAGTGCAGTGGTGACTGGTGGCTTCAAATCAAAGGGGGGCTGCAGGAGACAGTTGAATGGGTGGGACCAATGGGAAGGGGTGTGACCAACTAGAAAGGGGTGGAGCTTTTCTCAAAGCCATAAAAACTGGGACTTTAATTAAATTTGCTGCCCTGGGTGCCAAACCATCTTTATGAGAGTCCAATCATGACAAAATGAAGTGTAGAAGAAAACATATTCAATGCATTGGCTACATGACAACTTAATATCTAGATGGAAACAAAAAGGTTGTGAGGCATAAAAAAATAAATTGCTTTTTAAATACATTACTGGAATGTCAGTCAAAATCAATTATAAAAAAACAAGAGGCACTCCAATCAAACCACTTCTCCTTGCACTGCAGTTCTAATTATAATTTATATTCAGCTTTATAAAAGTACCAAGTAACATGCTAAAAGTAGCAATCTCTGTGATACCCCATATGTAAAAATGTTTCTTATCCAAAAAAGATCTGCTGCCTGACAACAACTATCTACTTGTTTCATGGGGAAGACATGATCAAAGTAAAAAAATAAACAGCAAACAAGAAACAAGCTCAAGATAAATTGTTTAAAGGATTACTGGACAAGTTATGGACCACACATGATAGATTGGCATTCTGTTTAGTTTACTGGTAAAGCCTGCAAAGATGACTGCAAGTCTCCAACAAATGTATGCACCAATAATGACAAAACTGCCCAATTCAGAACATTTCCATCATAAAAGTATACTCAAACTTCTACAACCACCAGTATCAGTAAATATACACAATCTCTGCAGAAGTAAAAGTCATCTAAATAATTCCACATTAAAGAGATCTGTAACTAATGAAGAGGTTGCTGCTAGCAAACAACTTTATATTTTATTGTTTCATCTAAAAATAAAGTGCCTGTTGCCCTTGACAAATAAATTGACCATGTTACATTAAAAAATGATAAGCTAGTAATATTGCAACAGGGAAAGGATTGCAAAACTGATAGCAGGTTCAGAGTTGCTAGGTATCTCCACCAAAGAGGACATTCTCAGGACTGCAGCATCCATTCCTTTTAAAAGTACAACACAGTACAATATCAGCAATGCATCTACATACTGTGGGAGTAGAACCCATAGCTTTCTGCATCGAAAACTGTTGTGCTATTAACAATGCAAGCAGACTCAGCATAAGCAGTATTAAAGTTCTTTTCCCCTGAAGCTCTTAGCTCCTTGTAAAATCCACTTGACACTCAACTGTATCTCTCAACTTTCCAGCACAAGAAATCTGGAAAAAGCCAACATTTATTGGGGGGGGGGGGACAAAAGCCCAAAAACCATGGACACATTTTAAACATTGCTTGTATAACCTTGGAATGTTGCTAGAATAAAATGCTGTGCTACCACCATGCATTTCACTGCCATTTCTTAAACACAGGACCCTGTGCACTACAGTCAGAGTAACATACCATTATGCTAAATCAGCTGTTTCTTGAAAGACAGGAAGACAAACTTAAATGGCTATCATTTAGTGAATTAATTTCTCACCATAGCTCTCAACCTCTTAGCACAAACACCTGGACAAAGCCAATAATGGGGGAATACAGCCCCCATACATATTCATTGAATTCAGTTCTCATCATAGCTCTCAATCTCTTAGCACAAAAAACCTGGACAAAGCCAATAATGGGGGAATACAGCCCCCAAAAGTAGGGACAAATTTCAAACATAGATCTTATAAACTTAGCAAATTGCTAGAATAAAATGTTTGGTGTTACCATGTACTTTCTGAAGAATATAAAGTCTGACATTCAAATGCCTGTCATTATTTAGTGAATTCAAAATCCAGAAAACCACAGATTTTATGAAGAACAGAACAGAAATATGAGGCAAAAATGTGAAAACTTTTCATAAGTGGTGGTGGGTAGGGAATTTGGGCTCTTGCTACCTGCACCCCAAGTTCAGGGTTTGCGCCTAAGTTACTCTCTAGCTGCCAGTTATAGTTAACTGGGCCATTTCACACAAACACAACTCAGAGTATATTGTTTAGATACATGATATAAATATTTCAATATTTTAACTGTTTATTGTGGTTATTTACAGGGTGGTCGTGGTGGTGCAGCGGTTAGCGTTGCTGCCTCACAGCAAGAGGTTCTCCAGTTCAATCCTCAGCTGGGGTGCCTTTTTTGCGGAGTCTGCATGACCTCCCTGTGGTTTCATGGGTTTCCTCTAGGTGCTCCAGTTTCCTCCCAAAGACATGTTGTAGGTAGATTGGACACTCCAAATTCGCCCTAGGTGTGATTGCATGCATGTTTGTGCCTTCTATGGAAGGTTGGACACCAGGCTGGCAACTCAACACTATAAAACTGCACTGCCAATCATGAGCAGACAGGTGATCCACTGTGGTGACCCCTAACCAGGAAAAAGCCAAAAGAAGAAGAATTGTGGTTATTTGCAGTTTTTGTAGTTATTGCTAGTTACAGAAACTGCACAGTCCCTGACTTCTTTATAAAAAATGTTTAAGCATATCCAAAATACATTACTTCAGTGTCATCACTGAGATCCTGGTTAGTTTTGTGTTCTGTATACTTAATGTAATTCGGTTTATGAAAAACTACTATGTTTGTATTTGTCTGATTCAACAGAATAATATGTGGCATCTATATATTGTTTATTTTACAACATCCTCACCAGCTGTGTTTCGGAATAGTGCCAACAGGCCCGAAACACGGGAGGGTGAAAACAGTAAACTGCTTGTGCTCCTGCATGGTGGCAAGCACCCCCCACAAATACCATCGAACTTGTACATACCAGCTGCACACTTCTAGCTCACATTGAAAAATCACACCCAGTACAGTACTGATTTCTATGGAAAACAGCCATCAGAGTTGTGCTCCTCAATGTTTTATACTTTTTGGTTATTGATGCAAGAGGATTTTCTCACTGGCTACTTGCAGATGTACTTTTCTTTTTTTGTTTTACAAGTAAAATTGTTATAGTAAAATCAAACTGCAGCATATAATTCTTAATTTTGGCTTATCAGGTGCACAAGCATCTTTCCTGAACTGTTGTGTTAACAGGAAAACCAATACATACATGCAAATAATAATTAATAATAATAATAATGTGTTAGCCTTTAAAATGCAAATGCATTTTTAAAGTTTTCATTACCAAAAAGACATTTTTAAAGCCAATATTAAATTCATTTTTCACTTGTTTCCAGAGATTATACTATTGTAATGTGTGACACACCGTCATTACCCTCAGAAGGAGGGAAGAAGTTTGACCTTATTAAAGCACCTTTCTGACATTGGAATGGTGCTTAAATATGTTTGTGCTTTCAAAAATGTAAATAAAACATGTAGCACTTCTACAGTTTTTCTCTAACATCTGTAGTGTAGAGGGACCAGGTTAACCTCCATACACTTCAGAATATTATAATCAGGTCACTCTGATCGTAACCCTGCTTGTTGTTTGAAGAGAATGCTACGATTCACCTTTGGAGTTTGTCTCTCAATATGAATTTCATGACGTCAATGTGTTAGACGCACGATCTAGTTATTTTTGGAGACCAAATCATACTCTCTATTTTTTTATGCTTGTCAGACAAAATGTGTACTTTATCACAGGCTGCTCTGTTCCTTATTTACAGTACATGTCTTTGAGCTTTATAGATTTTTCAAGAGCAGTGTGCTTATATTGCATTTTGTCACCATTCTGTTTTGGGGGGGTGCAGTATTGCAGGCATGCAGGTATTCATCTTAAGAATACTGAGTGAGAGATCACCACTATTGAGGCATTACACAATTAGTTGTGAATTGAAACCAGCCGTGGACATTCACAACAATTTTCAATGCAGTAATAAGGAAACAGTACCAGAAGAAACGGCTTGATGAATATTTCTTGTTGTCCCTTTAACACAGACCCTGCACACTCTGTTTCCCAAAGCTACAACAGTTTATTTTATTTACTTTATACCCCATTGCCCACAGAGTTCGCCCCCACAAGCAAGCAAGCAAACTCATAACCTTAGTTGTTCCAAAATTGTAGTAAAAGTCCGAAAGCAAACCATCTTTATTTCACCCAGTCAAATGCCAGAAACACTGCCTGTTAAGTCTTGTACAAATTTAGATAAATGCTTTACTAGCAGAATAAACTAGCGTCAAACAGTGCAGGCAAGTGCAAAGACAACTCTTGGGTACCTCCTGTGCAAAAATAAACACCATTATGCCTACATTGTGCAGCATCTGTGATACGGTTTACTAACACAGCTGCAGAGTTTCATCTATCCTATCAGTGTGGAATGAGACGATCAAAGCACATGATTTCCCCCAGATGAAACAACAAAGCTCCGTTTTACTGACATGGGAATAATGGTATTGATTTACAATTTTACTTATTAGGATTATTCGGTTATATTCTTGGAGTGCTTATTAAATAAACAGAACAAAAGAAGTTTCCAAATGCCATGGAAGAGAACAAAGAAAACTGACAGTAGTTCAAGCGTCTTGCTGAATAAGCTAGTTCAAGCTCTGGCGTTTAGGCAGCCCTAAAGATAGAAGCTGAAGTGTGTATGTAAATTCTAGAAATGTGCTGCTTTTGTGAAAGTGCCATACCAAAATACACACACACACACACACACACACACACACACACACACACACACACACACACACACACACACACACCTTCTTCATTCCGTACATTTCTTGTACCTGCACAACTTTCTCACAGATTCTTCATCCCGTACCTGCAGTAATACATACAGCGCTTTCTCCTGCAATCACCCACAGCTTCAATATCCACAGCTTTCTCATGCAACCCACAACTTCAGTAATCCTGTGTTCGTGCTGGAATGCACACTTCCAGTTTCTGGTTTCTCGGCTCTTACGAACGTTCCAAGACTGCTGACTCTGCAGTCCGATCCTCTTCCAGTCTATGCGGTTAGCACTACATAGACTTCTGGGGAATCAGCAGTCTGCTTCCTTCTTCCTGAATCCGGACTGGTAAGGCAGCAGTCCGGATTCATTTTGTATGGAGCCTGGATTTGGATTTGTAGGACTGTACCATTGTAGTTCACAGCTGGGGACGCTGCAGTCCTGCAGTCCGATATCACGAGCTGACCCTGGTGTAGTGTATCTTTGATAATGAGTGTCAGATTAAATATCTGTGTAAGGAGACCTGCAGTTGACTGTCAGCCCAGGTAAAGTAGCTGTGGGTGAATGCTAAGTAAGATACTCATGCAGTGTGATGGTGTTTTTGCCAGATGTTATTTTGCTTTTTATTTGTAGTTAGAGCTCTGAAATAAAATTCTGAGTACTCTAAATCTTTATGTAATGGGGTATTTAGGTGGGAGGAATGATATCCTTGTATTTGTTATGGTATGATTTGGGAGTATTACTTCTGTTGTATTTGATGGCGTCTACAGTTTCAGTGGGCAAACATTTTGCTGTTTTAGAGACACTGAGTATTGGCTGGTTAGCTATTGTTTTTATGTGTGTCCAGAGTAATTTGGGATTACCTAGTGAGAATGCTTCTTGGGTTCTGCAGAATTCTGCTTTTGCTGCATTAGTGCTAATCCTTGTTGTTTTATGGAAGTCTTTATAAAAAAATAAAAAAATAAGTTTATTGGCACTTAGAGGATATTTCTTCTAGATGAGCCAGACATTGTATCCATTTTCCATATTGTGTGAATTACATATGTTAACCATTGGACCTTGTTGGATTCGAGTCTCCTAGTAATGAAAGGGTATAGTTTCTCTTAGTGGGACTCAGAATTTATTTAGTGCTATTTGATCTCAGTTTTATTTACATAAGGGTGCCCAGTTTATCTTGCTTAGTTCAAACAGCACAGCATTTTCTGAGTTCTTTGAAATGTTTCTCGTGATAATGTAATTTGGTGGATTTATTTTCTTTTTAATTTTCCGGTTGAAATTTTGGAGTTTTGATCACTGAGATGGTTAGGTATTATGTCTGTGCAGAAGCACAGGTGGAGAGTGTTGAGGGAATTGTCTAGTACTGAAAGTGTATTGATTGTGGTGTGGTGTCTAGTACTGAAAGTGTATTGATTGTGGTGTGGTGTCTAGTACTGAAAGTGTATTGATTGTGGTGTGGTGTCTAGTACTGAAAGTGTATTGATTGTGGTGTGGTGTCTAGTACTGAAAGTGTATTGATTGTGGTGTGGTGTCTAGTACTGAAAGTGTATTGATTGTGGTGTGGTGTCTAGTACTGAAAGTGTATTGATTGTGGTGTGGTGTCTAGTACTGAAAGTGTATTGATTGTGGTGTGGTGTCTAGTACTGAAAGTGTATTGATTGTGGTGTGGTGTCTAGTACTGAAAGTGTATTGATTGTGGTGTCTAGTACTGAAAGTGTATTGATTGTGGTGTGGTGTCTAGTACTGAAAGTGTATTGATTGTGGTGTGGTGTCTAGTACTGAAAGTGTATTGATTGTGGTGTGGTGTCTAGTACTGTTATTTACCAGTTAAGAGAGATTTTTAGGCAGGGCATGTGACATAGCTTTGATTGTAGCAGTCCATGGTAGTCAAGATTGACGTCCCTGAGTACTACAATTTATCTAATAATAGTGGTGATATCCTGTAGAACCTGTTTAAAAAGTATGGCAGATGTAGGGTTGTATAGGGTGGCTGTGTATGTTTTGTGTGTTTTGATATTGTGATCTAAGCAAGTGTCCAGTTAGGGCTATGCGAATTACTAGAATTATTTGACCATTTTAGGTTAAGTTCTTTATTGACTAGTCTAAGCAATGCCCCACTAGCCTTAGTTCTCCATTATTATCTTGGAAGGTTTCTTAATTAACTATAATTGGAGGTTTGTAGGAGTCAACAGCAGCAAAAATCACTAGGTACAGGTACACAGATTCTGTCAAGGTAGCAAAAACAGTCAGAAGTAAAACAAAAACATGCAGAGAAATCCAGGAGCACAGTTTAAAACCGTAAAATAACATTAATTGTACAAGTAGGTAAGTGCTTTTACATCTCAAGGGATGCTTCATCACACCATAAAAAGTAGCACAAATGCACTGTCGGTAATCGCTTTCACATCTTTCTTCGTGAACGTATACATGGACATCTTTGTACAATTCATAAATTAGGTAGCAATAATGCACTACCTAACCATATTTCCCGTCAAGGTTCTGGTCATAATTTTGCTTTTTTAGTGCTGCATTTGATCTCAGCGAGAATGAGAATGGAAGATCTTACTAATAAAATAGGAATGTGAACTGGAATGGATTGTTTTGCTTCAAGCACATAAGGGTTATAGTCTGAATGAGACTGTACCTTTAAAAGCACATCTGAAGTCCTGTGACTTTGACAGTTACTTTGTTTCAGATTGTGACAGGTTTGTAGGAGTTCTCTTTTAAGCCATGATTCAGAGACTTCTAGGATAGTATGGTTCTGCTAATGTAGCCATACCTCTGTTGTTAACGCTGCATGTATTTACAATTATATTTTTATTTGGAATGCCCCTGTGTTTAGTTAGATGTTGGGATCAAGTATCAGTATAGTGAATGTTAGCTGGTTAAGACTAACATGCTTATGGAAGAGAAAATAGATGATTTACTGAAAGATGTTTTTTGAGTACCAGCACAGTAAGAAAGTTATGTGCACACATGAGGACTGTGTTGGAGTCCACCATGGTAAGTAGTACTTTATGAGATTTGCTAGTGGATATTATTACGTTAGGTAGAATTAAGCACCACATTCGTGGTATCATTTCCCTCGTACATAATTTGTGGGTTTATATGCTTTTCCTTTCCTAAGTCCCAGTTATAGCTTTGGTGGTTAAACTATTTTGATGGCTTTGAATTCTTACCTGTGGGTAATGTAATAGTATAAAGTCTGTGGGAAGTGATGTGAGTCAGGAAGAATGGGTTTACAAAGTTTAGCAGGTAGCAAGATTTGTGGTCTTGGTGTAGATCCAAAGGAAGGGATATAGATGGACTGGAAGTCTTCTGGATTTCTGGGTGTGGTTAGGAAGTGTAATGGTAATTAATTTGGGAGTGGGTGAGAATAGGGGTAGGGTAGGGGGTGGAGTGAAGCCAAGTGCAATCTGGTTTCTCCCCAGATTGTCCCAATCCAATAAAAAAGAGTTTTGTCATGAGCCTGCCTACAGGCAGTACTCACAGAGCATCAGTAAGGAAAAGTGCCTTTGCCTATATGAAGGGGGCAGTAGCTCCCATCTTCTTGTTAAACCCAGTAGGGTTAAATCCAAGCAGGATACTTGGGATAGCTAGGATCTACAAAAACTATTGTGCCAAAGGTAGATAATGTTCAAAAAAGAGGTAGAACATTTGTTACGACAGCCCCTGGTGCACTTTTGTTAACAAAACCAATAGTATTAAGAATAATAAATGCAGGTAGCTTTTAGGTTTTATATTTCTTATGTCATTTAATTAATGAACCTGTATGCCAGGACAAAACAGCCACACAGTTTATGAAGTTCAGGTGATTGAGCATTGGGAAGTCTGCCTTTTTATGTTATTTAAAAGGATTCTGTTATGATAGTTGATACATGGTGGCCAGACAAGGGCTTGTTGTCTGTGAATGCCCTTAGGTCTGTGGTAATGGCATGTACTTTAGGAAGGTATTATTTTATTAATGTAGATGATACAAGTGTTTTTGTCTCCTAAAAAGTACTGTGCTCCATTATTTATTTATTTATTTATTTATTCATTCATTTTTTAGTTTAAACCATTGTCTTGACACCAGGAATTAGTTTGGTTTCTGTCCACTTTCATTTGGAGAGAGAGTTTTAAGTGCATGAAGTGTACAGTAAACAAACTTTGTCATCTAGAGACCTTTGATACCAGCCTAGACATCAGAGATGTTTTTGATGAAGAGCGGTAGACACTGTATAGAACCCTATGATATGTTATTGGTGACAAGCCTTTTACAAGAAAGTATGACACTGACCCTCACTGTGGGTTATGTCTGTGAGCCAGTTAACTATGCCACCAACTCTCACTGTGGGTTATGTCTGTAAGCCAGTTAGTTATGACACTGACCTTCACTGTGGGTTATGTCTGTGAGCCAGTTAACTATGCCACCACCCCTCACTGTGGGTTATGTCTGTGAGCCAGCTCAATATCTATAAGGTTACCTAGGGGTTGATAATGAAGTTTATCTGTAACATCAGAATGTGGGTTGGTGTCGGTGGCCTTTTCCAGGTCAAGGTAGGTGGTGTACACCAGATGACTGTTATTCAGTATTTTGGGTATCCTCTCAAAGTAGTCTGCCAGGTTCACTGAACGGCGCCTGCTTTCACAAAGTTGAACTGTTTGGGGATGAGGGATTATGGGCTCCATTATAATAAATTCCATTACTTTACAAATAATGTTGGTAAGTTAATAAGTTGGTAAAAAGGTTTATGAAGGGGTCAGTACAGCTTGCTCAGTGCTAAGCAGGTATGTTGTCATGTGCCATGGAGCAGGTGTGCTTTTATTTTATTTATTTATTTATTTTGGAGAGCGGGTTTAAGACATATTATGAAGTAATTTTGAGGGTGTCAAAAATGAGCCAGAAATGGGGGATAGGTGAGAGGGCAGAATGGAATGAACTTGGAACTAAATTTGTCTGTGAGTTTATTAGCAATATTTTCCAGATCTGAAAAGTAGTATTCTTAGATATCAGCTTAATGCAGTGTTTAGTATTACTTCAGTATATTAGCAGTATATTCCAGATCTGAAAAATAGTATTGTTAGAAATCAGTTTAATGCAGTACTGAGTATTACTTCAACTAGTTGGCATAATGGTTAAGGTCTTCGCCTCCCATGCACAAGGTAGAAGGTTTGATCCTGACCTCTGACCAATGCCTGTTTGGAGTTCGCAGGTACTCCCTGTATCTCCATGGGGATTCTCCCATGTCCAAAAACATGGTGAGTGTTTCCATCTCAAACTCACCAATGAATGGAGCTGTGGGCAGCAGCACAGACTCTACATGGTGCCTTATAGTAGAAGAGTTGTACAGGCCAACCACTTTGGGCATCAGCTGTGGTACGTAGTATCCTCAGAATAGGAGAACATGGATCACAGACTGTGAACCATGACAGGGCTAGCCACTTGACAGTGTAAAATATGGCTCTAGGTGATTTGGTCATGTTAACTAATGTCGCCAAAATGGGCATGGGTAGTTACCGGTGATAAGTGGGTTGAGGACTGGGCCTACTCTGACCCATGCCAGGGACCTTTGCTAATGGTGGGAGGGATATATGTGCCCCTATTGGCCAGTGTGTGCCCACCATAAAGCCCAGCAGCCCTGGGTTAATAAGCTACTGGCTGGCCGGTGTGTAGTGGACCAGCCTGGGTTACCAGGGATAGCTCTGTTGAGTGAAAGCAGGACAAAAAACCAAATAACCTGCCAAACAAGAACTGAGAATTGCTACACTTAATGTAGGTTTAGTGATGGGACACAGCTTGGAAGTGGATGACATGATGATACGGAGAAGGCTGGACATCCTTTGTATCCAAGAGATGAGATGGAAGGGTAGTGCAGCAAAGTCAGTTGGCTTGGGATCCAGACTCTACTACTCAGGTGGGGGACAGGCTATAAATGGTGTAGTAATTGTGATGAGAGAGAGGCTTCAGAAGGCATTGAGAGAGAGCATCAGAATTAATGACAGACTCATGGCAATCAGACTCCAATGTAATGATAGGGCAGTATTCATAATCTCAGCCTATGCCACACAGTAGGGTTGTGTTAGTGAGGAAAAGGGTCCCAGGACAGATTTCCTGAGGAACACCACTAGTGACAGGTCTGCTATCAGAGGTGGCGGCACCTATTTTGACCTTGTGAGTCCTATTGGTGAGCCAATTGGCCACTCACCTGATGAGATAGGAATTTATGAAAAGTTGTGTTAGCTTTTCGATGATGCCTGAATGGGAGATTGTGTGAAAGGCTTTGGCCAAGTCAAGGTAAGCTGTATGTACTGACTTTCCCTCATCCAGGGCCTTGGTGACAGTCTCAAAGAAGTCGACTAGGATCACTAGTCAAGATCTGCCCTTGACCAATCGGAACTGGGTGTGGTCAAGTTCTTGGAGATTGCCCATAATATGCGCCATGGCTTTACAGGTCAGACTTGTCAAGCTAATGAGGTGATAGTTTCTGTGAAGGCTGCCAGACTAGCTAGATAGAATTTTATAGGTAATTCTGTCATCTGTAAATATTAATTTAAACCGCAGGCTTGTTGTCTTAAATGGTAAAAATAGTGTTACATGTGGAACTGCAAAAATGTAACAGCAGTGCACTCTGCTGTAAGGAAACTAAATCAAGCATTTTATTACGGTCTTTGATATTTAAAGTCGGCTCCAGCCGGTCTAGATGAAGGAATTCTTGCTATTGTGTTAAGGCCAGAGTTAATGACCAGAATTTGCATGCATAAATGCCCTTTATTGCTCTGGTTTCTGCCCAGAGGGGAATAATGTAAATGTAGTTTCTGTTAGCCTGGGAACCCAGAGAAGTGTAAAGAATTATGTAATGTGAACCAGGAATGTGATTTTAAAAACAGAGAGAATCAGAGAGCATTAAGCATTTTTGTCTTGACCATCCAACTCACAGCACTGTCTTGCTCTGTAAGTAAGTTTATCTTAGACTTGTGTTTTCTCTTAGAAATAGCTAGAAACTAGAAAGATTGGACTGTGTTTTTCTGTGATGTCAGAACTGTATTACTGAATTATTTTAAGTATTTCTCTGTGATCTCTGAACTCTTGACAAGCACTGTGTAGTAAAAAGTATTGTCTTGTGTTTTTATTTATTAAATATTTTTAAACCTTTCAACTGTGGTTGTTTTGTGTAGAGATAAGTTAAGCTCTTAAGAGTGCTTGCATGCCTTTGGTAAAATTGTGCAAAGCCACTCTAATAGCTTTAGCCCTGGGCTATACTACCAATTGGATAATAATATTGCACAGTAATAATTGGACACCCTTTTAAGGGCCTTTGAGTAGCTGATAAATATTAGTTGGGTGGTGGCAGTGATTTCTACTGTATAGTCTGGGTAAAAGGGGCACAGCTGGAGAACCTGTGCCAGTCTTCCCCAGGAGTACCAGTGTGTTTGTATAAACTCTTATCTCAAAGTGTGTGTGTGTGTGTCAGCTACTTGGGCAGGGACACGAAGCACTGTTTGGATGGAAAGGGTGCTGGAGGTTTTAGCTTGCCCACTAGGCTGAGATTTGGACTCTGTAGCTGTGCCAGTGGGGAGTCTTATTGGGAACCTGGAGAGCAAGGGAGCAACCAGCCCCAGACTGACTGTGATCTCTGTGTGCTCTTAAAGGAAATTGCACTTTACTGTGTGTATTTGTTATCCTTTCTTCCTACATGAGGCACCCCTCTCTGGTGTTAATGGTGAGGACTGAGGCTCCTTGATTGCTGGGCCAGGGCATGGGCATCACATATTAATTATTTGGCAGTGGAGGGATATCCCCACCACATATTAACTGGTTGGCAAATACTAATTGGCTTGTAGTGGTGTGGGTACAGTGAATCCCTGTAGCTTGTGCACAGTGAGCTTTGAAGGTATTTTGTACTCTAAATCAACCATGCAGTGAAGTTCAGATCACAATTGTTTTATTTCTTTTGTTAGGTTAGGTAGTCAGGGTGAGCTGGCAGCATGTCAGCAGAGGAGTATGGAAAGCTGACAAGGAGCCAGCTGGCGGAGATGTGCCAGGCTAGGGGACTGGTGCATGGAAACCTGACTAAGGCAGACCTGATTGCAGCCTTGGTTACAGCTGCATCAGGAAACAGTAACCAGGAGGACAATCAGATTGGCAGTGGAGATATAATACCCTCGGAGAATGGACAGCTCAGCCTTTCTGCAGAGGACTTAAAAATCCATCTGGAGCTAAAGAGACTTGAGTTAGAGGCCAGGCGTTTGGAAATAAAAGCCAAGGAAAAGGAGCGTCAGAGGAAGCATGAGAGAGAAATGCTGAATCTTAGCCAGAGTCATGGAGGTAATGGGGAAGGGAGTAACTGGACCCCAGAAGCACAACAGGTCAGTAAATTTCTTCCACAATTTAAAGAGGGGGATAATTTTGATAGTTTCATTCATATGTTTGAGAGGGTATGCAAACAGTATAATGTTGACCAAAGGCTCTGGGTACGGTTCCTGACCCCCCCCCCTTACTCCATGGTAAATCTGTAATTGTTTTGTCAAAAATGTCTGACGTTACATGTTTTGATTATACTGCTGTTAAAAATCACTTGTTAGAATTGTTTAAGCTAACACCTGAAACGTATAGGAAAAAGTTTTGTGAGCATAGATGCAAGGCAGATGAAAGTGTGTGTGTGAATATGTTGCTGAACTGTGCACTTATTTCCATAGGTGGGTGAGTGGACGTCAGGTCACCACTTTTGAAGGGCTGGCAAACCTTTTGGTGAGGGAACAAGCCCTTAGCACTTTGCCTGAGGACATGAAGATCTCGATAGCTGATAGACAGTGTGCTACTTCAGATGAGCTGGGGAAGAAGGGAGACCTATACCTGGCAAACAGGGCAGCCCTGCACAGGAAAGGGACCCCCAGTACTGCTCATGGGTCTAAAGGAACCCATGGTGGGTAGCACAGACTGCCCCAACATAATCTGCCAGTAGCAGGGGAAGCCACTAGTCCAGGTACACGTCCAGGAGCTAGGGTTAAATGTTTTGAATGCAACCAGTGGGGCCATGTGATATACAGGTGTGCATGGAAGTAAGGTGGGGAACAAAAGGCGAGGGAGCCAGCAAGTGGGAAAGAAAAAGTACCAATAGTAGGTTGTCTTGGGACAACAAGGGTACCAAACTGCCACCAGAGGTTATACCCACAGCCTCTGATATAACCATTGTAAAATCTACTATGGTTACAGAGGAGCACTACTTTGCCTGGACAGTCTACTCCAGTCAGTGCTTTAGCAGGGATCCCATTCCAAATACCTTTGGCTAGGGTTCACCTTGACTGGGAGGGTGGAAAAGGAAGCCAGTAAGTAGGTGTGTTTGAGGATATACCTGCAGATGTCCTGATAGGGAATGATTTTGATAGTGCAGTACCCTGTGCTTGTGCAGTTACACGCAGTCAGGCTTGGAGACAAGCGGGTATGTTTGGTAGCCTGGGGGAGACCCACACAGACTGCATACTTGCAGCCAGGACTGGTGAGGTGGTTACTTCAGGGAGAGAGCTACCCTGTAGCCATGAGACTGAAGGTAGTCCACAGCTGCTTGGAGGTACTGATGGTCCCTTGGACAGAGTGACTACAAAGGTAGAGATGAGTAGTAGTACCCAGGCTGACAGTGAGGCACCACTGTCAGAGGATGCCAGACTTCCTGTGGAAGGGGAGCTAGGAAGGGTTACAAGGAGAGAGTTGAGACAGGATCAGCTCTCGGACCCTACATTGCAAGGCCTGAGGCAGGTAGCTAGGGAGGCACCTGATTATCAAGAAAAGGGGTAATCTGTATACTGGGACAAAGGGTTACTATGCAGAGAGTTGGACCCCTGAGGGAGGGCTAGAAGGTGAGAGAGTACAGCAGTTGGTAGTGCCTAGAGCCTACCATCTGGCACTTCTAGCCATAGCCCATGATATTCCCTTTGCAGGTCATAGGGGCATAAAACATACAAAGAGGCATATTAAGGCTTAAAAACAAGATGTGAGCACACCAACAAAGCTGAGAAAAAGCCAAAAAGCATCCTAAAACACTTCTTTATTACAAAAGGATGAGCGCTTTCACGGGATTACTGCTTCATCAGATCCATATAAAAAGCAACTCAAAGTAAAACACTTATACAAGTTAAAATCACATATAATTAAAAAAATCAAGTTCATCTTCTAGCTGGCCTTAAACGAATACTAGCATTAAGCCCTGGAACTTTATGTGCTTGCAGGGCTATAATCCATTTCACTTCCAAAATTTCCAAGTAATTATTCACATTACCTCTTCTCATACCAGGTTTAACCAGTTGTAAAACTCTAAAATGGAAAACATCATGCCCTGTTTTAGCCATATGTACTGCCAATGCTTTTGTAAGGACTTTGTTTCTGATATTCCCAACATGTTCCAAAATCCTTTCCTTAAACTTACGCATCATCTTGCCCACATAAAAACTTTGGCACTCCGTGCAAGTTGCTAAATAGACCAGCCAATTACTATTGTATGTGGCAGACAACCTAGGGACAAATTCTCTCCTAGTAATGGGGTGAATAAACACTTGTTCTCTGACTATGAGTACATGCTTTGCATTTGCCACAAGGCAGAGTTCCTAGTTTTGGCAAAGAATCAGTCACTGCAACCTTAGGGCCATAGCATAGTATCCTTTTCAAATTCTTGTTATTTCTAAAAATAAAACTCGGACGAGACACAACCACTCCACTGGTGGCTTCATCCGCTAGTAGTATAGGCCAGTTTTTCCTAATAATATCACAAAAGTCAGAAATATTACTAGAATAAGTAAATGGCACTTTAGGATGTCCATGATTCATGTTACTACTGCGATGCTGCCTGTTATAATTCCTGTACTTATTAGTAAAATAGGGAGCTCCTTTATCCTTCCTATGCACTTATACCTCCCTATGAACATCAGCTGTCAATCTATCAGGGTATCTTCTATCCAAAAGATTATGTAAAAAATTATCAATAGATTCACTCATACCTACATCAGGGTTAAGGCGTGATAATCTCAAGGATTGTCCTTTCACAATATTTTTAAAAATATGTGAAGTGTGCATACTGGATTTATGCAATATACTATTCTTCCAGCATGCACACTAGCTGAGAATCGAACGGGAGAACCTCACAGCAAGAGGTTCTCCCGTTCGATTCTCAGCTAGTGTGCGGGGAGTGCCTTCTGTGTGGAGTCTGCATGTCCTCCCCGCAGTCAAGTGGCCTCCGAAAGACATGCGTGAATGGGCGTTCCTTCGCTGAAGGTTGGGCTTCAGGCTGGCAACTCGGCACCATAAAAATCTACTGCCAATTATTAGTGGACCAGAGTTCTGCTGTGGCAACCCCTTACCAGGAAAAGCCAAAAAGACAAACAAACAAAAACTATTTTTTCAGCATGTCTTCTTAAAGCACTTGGTGTCAAGCCCTCCCAGTCCCAAGCCATTCTTATGGAACGTAATATCCAGAAGGGATACACCTCCAAAAGAGGCGTATTATGCCGAACTTCTATTGGCCTGGAATTTCCAGAGATGTAACAGGGTATTGCAGGACCTGTGAGCAGTGCCAAAAGGTAGGCAAGGCAGGAGACAAGGTGAGAGCTCCTTTGTTGCCTTTGCCTGTGATTGAGGAGCCATTTCAGAAGGTAGCTATGGATATTGTGGGTCCTCTGAGTACCCCAAGTTCCACAGGGAAAAAGTATATCCTAGTGGTAGTGGATTATGCTACCAGATACCCTGAAGCAGTGGCTCTGTCCTTCATTGAGGCAGAGAAGGTGGCAAATGCTTTGTTAGAGATTTTCAGCAGGGTAGGTTTCCCAAAAGAACTACTGACTGACAGATGTGCCAATTTCATGTCAGGCCTGCTGGCTTGTCTGTGAAAGTCCTGTGGGGTGAAGCACATGAAGACCGCCCCCTGCCATCCCCAGACTAATGGTCTTGTTGAGAAGTTAAACTCTACAATCAAGTCCATGCTACAGGCATTTGCAGATCAGTTTTTGAGGGAGTGGGACAAATATTTGCCCCATCTGTTGTTTGCTTACAGAGAGGATCCCCAAGAATTCACAGGTTTTTCACCCTTTGAGTTGCTTTGTGGGCAGAGGGTGAGGGGACCTCTAGATTTCATTTGAGATGAGTGGGAAAGTGAGTGCGAGTCTCACAATGAGTCTGTTGTGGCATACATTCTAAACTTCAGGACAAGGCTCACGGAACACATGGGCTTGGCCCAGGAGAACCTGGCAGAAGCCCAACAACAGATAAAGGTGTGGTATGACAGTAATGCTCGAGCTAGAGAGTATGCTGTGGGGCAGAAGGTAATGGATGTCCTTCAAGGATGCATCTGCAGTCATAACATATGGGTTGTCCTGCCTCAGGCAGCCCTTCGGTCGGCCGGATTCCAAAGTCTGGGTCTGGCCTCGGCTGATGTCGCACTTCACCCAACGTCATAGCTCCTGGGGTATAAAGGCATCAGCCGACGCCATTTTCCTCAGTCTTTCTTGCTGCGCGGTGCCCGAAGCAGAAGCTGTTCACAAGTGCCGGTCGGTCAGATCCAGAGATTTCAGCTACTGAAAACTTCTAAAAAAGCTAAGTACCCCATTGGGGACTCTTTCTTGCCTCAGCCGATGTCAGACAAAGTAAATAATTTTTTAACTTGTGGGAAACAAATACCTCATAAGGATTTCCACTCTTACTGCCTTCCTTGCTTAGGCCCAGACCACGACGTATCAGCTTGTTTAGCCTGTGCTTCCTTCAACCGACGGACATTTAGACGTCGGTCGGAGTTTGCAGAAGAGTTTTTTGGTCTCGCTTTTGCATATAAAATGCCGTCGGAGACTCCGACTACACATTTAGCCAAAAAACACAAGGAAAAGGACCGACACTCGCGGCCCGCGGTTTCGGCTGAAACCATGGTTAGGCCTACCGCGAGTGTCTCGGTTTCGGCTGAAACTGAGTCCTCGGTTCTTCCTTCTGCTGAACGCATGCCTCCGACAACCGAGACCACAGAGGCCCCGGCTGAGTCGGCCACAGAAATTCCTACTGAAGAAGCAGGCGCACAAGAATTGTCCGACACCATTCCGTTGGACATCTCCACTCCTGCACGTGGGGCAGCTAGACCCCCCTACATCTATGTCTATTAAGGCCTTCTCCAGGGCTAAAGCAGCTAAACTTTCCAAGGCCTTACCAACTAAAGCTTCCTCTCACAGACCTTCCTCAAGTTCTCAGATTCTCAGCCTTGCTGAGGACCTCATATCTCTGATTAGGGGATCCCAACCTCACCCAGACAGGGCCTCACAACCTCCTCCTGAAAAAAGGCCTAGAACTGAACCCCCTGAACCTCTCTCCTCTGACTATTCCTCGGATGGATCAGATTTATCAGACCATCAGGAAGGACCATACTCACCTTATGAGGATTCGGATGCAGAAGACTCTATTCCTTCTGCCTCCCCCCCAGAAGAATTTTCATTTGGGGAGACTCTACACTCAATGAGGGAACACTTCCAATGGCAGGGTCAGGATTTTTCTGATTCTAGGAAAAGGCTAAGGACTTTTTTACACTTGCCACAGCATAGGCCTTTAGCCATACCACCTGTACTATCAGTTGTTGATGATGCTTACAATGATGCCAGTACTGCCCCTGATTCTCTTCCCCCGGCCCCTGCAAAACCTGACAGATATTACAGGGTACTGGATTCTCACTTTCACTTATATAAGGCCCATGCTGCAGACCCAGAAACTATTTCTCAGGGCCCTAAGGGTGTTGCAGCTGCCACTGCCAAAAACCCCCCTACCCTCTGAAAGAGAATCAAGAGCATTAGAGAGATGGGGTAAAAAGGTTTATACATCTGCTACTGTTTCTGCCAGGGCTTTAAACTGTCAATTTCACATGATACAGTACCAGGAATTCTTGTTAGATCAGCTGAATAAAAAGCTTTCCTCTCTTGAACCTCTAGACCATAAGTCCCTTCAGGATTTGGTACACAACTCTCAGCAGGTCAGTAATCATTTCTTAAAATGTGGCTATGATGCACTGGAGGCTTCATTTAGATCAGCTATGACTGGAGCAGTGATTTGAAGGCATGCCTGGCTAAAAGAGCAATCCTTGCCAGACCATGTTAAGTCTAAACTCCTAGATGCCCCTATGGAGAAACAAAGTTTATTTGGCTCCCCTGCACAGGAGGTTCTAAAGAAAGTGGAAGAAAAAGCAAAATCTGTGCAAACAGTCAAGGATTTTCTGCAGGTCCAACCTCCGAGGTTCAGCAGAAACTGGCCTTCAAAGAATTGGTCCTTTCCAGACACCTCCAGAGCACAGAGGCAGAAATAGATGCCCAAGAGGCAGAGGTCAATCAAGGGGTGCCTACAGGGGTCGGCAGTGGCAACCTGCCAACCAGAGGAGTACCGCCACAGCTGCGACTACAACCACTTCCACAGGACAGACACAATGACTTGGCTCTGATTCCGCGTACCAGGGAACAACTGGAAGCACCCTTGGGTGGAAAGTTAGCTTTATTTTCAAAAAAATTGGCATTGCATTACAGGAGACAAATGGACATTGCAAACAATAGACAAAGGCTACAGGTTTCACTTCCACACTTTACCAAAAAAGAGAGGAATGCCAAACCTTCCACCAAGCCAGAAATCAGAGGCTCTAAAACAAATCATCAACTTACTAAGGATGAGAGCTATAGAAAGGGTACCATCTATGGAACAAGGCCAAGGATTTTACTCCAGACTATTCCTTGTACCGAGAAAAGAAACTCAATGGAGGCCTATTCTCGACTTGTCCGCACTGAACACATACCTCATTGTACCAAAATTCAAGATGCTGACCCTACAGCAACTTCTTCCCATGTTGGGCAAGGAGTCTTGGCTGGTGACTCTAGATCTCAAGGAGGCATACCTGCACGTCCATATATGACCAGATTGCAGAAGACACCTCAGATTTCTTGCAGGATCAGAGCATTATCAATTCTCAGCATTGCCCTTTGGCTTATCTACTGCGCCCAGAGTATTCACAAAATGCCTGGTAATTGCACATTGCAGGCTTCAGGGAATTAAATCTACCCATACCTGGACGACTGCCTAATACAAGCGGACAACAAGACAAAAATAATAAAGGATTTGGCCTATGTCATACAACTGTTACAAGCCTTGGGATACACAGTCAACATACAGAAGTCAAGACTAGTGCCATCCCAAAGGATAACATTTTTGGGTGCAGAACTGGACACAATGACTCAGATGGCTTTTCTCACAGAAGAAAAACAAAAGCAACTACCAGTCTACTTCATGACATTGACAAGACAAGCTCAGCTTACTGCAAGGAAAGTCCTGCAGGCCATGGGTTACATGGCATCGTGCATAATCTTGATCCCACATGCCAGGCTGCATATGAGAAAATTACAATGGTACCTAAGGAATGTATGGTCTCAACACAGACACAGTCTAGAAACCATGATACCAATCATTCCATGCCTGAAAAAAGAATTCCTGTGGTGGGCTCAGGCCTGCCAGACCAACAGAGGATTGCCTTTTCATAGGTTCATAGGTTCATAGGTTTATAGGTTCATACTAGGCTATCTGCCCGAGGGCATTTACAAGCCTAGCCCATCGTTTTGTGGCTTACGCCACCCCTTTAGTATGGGGAACTATACCCATTATTTTGCTGTGCCTCTGTCAAGCAGTGACACTGAGGTAATCCCTGGGGTATATCTGCGATCTCCCATCCATTGGTCAAGATTTCTCTTGAACAAGGCCAGTGAGGTGCTCTGCCTCACATGTACCGGGATTTTGTTCCACAGCATAGGGAGTCTTTGGGTGATGAATCTATCCCTCCAGCATGTCCTATTAATAGCCGTGTCGAGGTTTAAGTCTCCCGCCCTTGTGGCTCTGATGGATCTAGATTTTTGAGGTGAAGCATATTCATCAAATCTGGGTTTGACATGGCCTTGTATGTTAGGCAAAGGTCACCTCTGAGCAAGCGGTAAGACTGAATAGAGCTGGAGTTCTTTCAGTCGGGCAGCATAGGACAGATTTTTGAGACCCTTTATCCTTTTGGTGAGGAACTTTGTGGCCTCTCCAGCTGCTGCAAGTGTCGGGTCAGATACATTCCGAATGGGGCATTGTACTCAATCATTGGTCTGATGAGTGATGAGTAAAGGGAGACTATGACCTCCCTTGATCTAGATGAGAATCCCTTCATGATAAGGTGGGCAATGTAGAAGGTCTTCCTAACTACTTTAGCTACATGGGTGTCGAATGACAGACTACTATCAACCTGGGTCCCCAGGTCCCTGATAACTTCTTCTGTGGTCAGTGGATTGCCACCTATTTGGTAGCTAGGGGTAACCTTGTTTTTCCGCAAGGGTATGACAATGCAGATTTTGGCATTTAACTTTAGTCCGTGGCTCTGGCACCAGTTATCCGCTTCTGTGAGACCCTTCTGAAGGATATCTGTGTCAGATGTGTTTTCTACTATGGCGCCTAGTTTGCAGTCATCTGCAAACTTTGTCAGCCATAATCCTCCTGTGTTTGCTTGTACTGGAAAAGTAGATGCCAAACAAGAGTGGGCCCAGGACTGAGCCCTGTGGGACACCACTTGTGACAGGCTTTGAGTCTGACATGGCGCCAGCAACTCTGACCCTGTGGGTTCTGTCACTCAGCCAGTTTGCAACCCATCTTGTGATGTATGGGTTAACATTTAAGCTGATGATTTTTCAATGATACCCGAGTGGGGTATTGTATCAAGGCCTTAGCCAGATCGAGGTAGGCTGTATGGACTGCCTTTCCCTCATCAATGGCTTTGGTGACTGTTTCGAAAAAGTCAACCAAGTTTAAAAGGCATGATCTGCCTTTGACAAAGCCAAACTGGGTTGGATCCAAAGTCTGCAAATTCCTGTGTCTTTATTTATGAGGTCCATTATGATCCTCTCCATGGCTTTGCAGATAAGGCTTGTCAAGCTAATGGGCCGGTAATTTCCAGGGTCGGTGGAGGCACCGCCTTTGTGCAGTGGGACCACAGTTGCAGTGCGCCACTCCTGGCACGTATCCCGAGGTAAGACTTTGATTAAACAGCTGTCCTAGCTGTGGGTTTAATTCCTCTTTGAGTTCGTGGAGCACACAGCCGGGGACACCATCAGGTCCCATGGATGCTGTGTTTTTTGCTTTGGAGAGAGCAGTTCTCACTTGGGCGCTGGAGATGTTTGGGGGCTGCAATCGTTTGGTATAGATATCTCTCCTTTGGGGAGGGGAGAAGTTTGCATTGAACCTGTCAGCCTGTATGTTGGCAATGTCTGTAGGATCAGTAATCTTCACATCATTTTGAACTAGTTCTGAGCATATCTGGGAGTTTCCTCCCAGGTTTCTAACATAGCTAAAGAAGGCCTTATGATTGTCTTTTGAGTCTTTAGCTATTTTTCTCTCGAAATTTGCTTTGGATGATTTTATGAGAGCTCTTAGTTTTTTACTTATAGTGATCAAGGGTGTCTTACCTTTTAAGGATTTTGCTCTATCTTGTAGTAGCTTCCTCCTTTTGTTGTAGAGTTTGTTTATGGCTGGGGTCCACCAGACTGGACGCTTGCCTTTGGTACAAAGAGTCTTTGTTTTGCTTGGGATTGCCTTATCCATGCAGTCCTGCAGGTGCTGGTAGAAGGCATTTGTAAGTGAATCAGCGGCTTGAGTACTGTTTTCCGCCTTTCGGGGCCTTAAAGGAGACCACACTAGTCTTTAGAAGTGTGAAGTCGGCTTTTGGAAGTTCCTTACTGTGGTCTTTTTATTTCAGGTGGGGTGGGATGAGGACCTCCAGCGAGATTAGTTTGTGATCTGATCTCACCAGTGAGGGGTATACTTCTGGTGTTGAACATTGTGCTCCCATGTTCGTGATGATGAGATCAAGTATGTTATCTCCTCTTGTGGGGATGGTGACTAGTTGTTCCATGGCATTTGAGTTTATGAATTCCAGGAACTTTTGGGCTAGGGTGTTTGGGCTTGAGTAGTGTTCCCAGTCTATGTTAGGGTAATTGAAGTCACCTAGTATGATGGTGTTTGGTGATACATTTATCCCTCTAGTGTTTTCAGGAAGGCCATGTGAGGTTCCTGAGTTTGTGAGGGTGGCCTGTAACATGCTACTATTTGCAGAGCAGTCTTGCCTATGGTTAATTGCACCTGGATGGTCTCCGATGCATCGTGCGTTGCCACCAGTCTTGAGGTGTGGGTGTCCTTGATGAATATGGATACCCCCTCTTTCTTGGTATTGTCCGGATTTTGGGCCGGAACGCATGATATGAGGTAAAACCTGATAGCTGGGGTGCTCTCAGGAGCCTTGAACCAGGTTTCTGTCACAGCACAGACATCGATGTTCTCCATACTGAGAAGGGCCTCGAAAAGTGCATTTTGAGATTTAGACTTCTGGCATTGAGCAGCATTACCCTTAGTTTTTTCCTTTTTGTGTTCTAGGGTGGTAGGTTTAGAATTTGAGCCTTGCCTAAAAAGGCACTATGGGGTGGCAAGAGCCTTTGCCAATATCCGAATCCCAGGGTGACAGGTGCAAGCTGTCCCTTGGCAGCGTGGCTTGTCCAGCATGTCATCCCAGGCAGACAGACACTGGATCCCCTTTGAATGACACCAGTGTTTAAGCCAATTGTTAAAGCTGATCATCTTATCTCTGTATTGTGGCATAATTCTTGGTGAAGGTAGGATACTGCTCAAGGTCAGGGTCATACCTGCCTGGGCTACATAATCAGAGAGCTCCTCAATGTCTCTTTTCATGTAGTCCAAGGAGGTACGTCTCAGGTCGTTTACACCAGCGTGGACAATGACTGAGTCATATTTGTACCTGCTGTTGAGAGACCTGAGTGCTTGCGTTATGTGGCGGATTCTAGCGCCCGACAGGCAGCTTACTGTGACCTTCTCCTTACTCAGTCTGGTGAGTGGGACGTCAGTGTGTCTGACTCTGGAGTGACCAATGACTAGTGTGTCTGGCATTGTGTTTGGCCTTAAGGGCTGTGACTGTTTGACACTCTGACTGTGAGGTCTATGTGTTGCAGGTGTTGTGTTCTGAGGTGGTGGTTGTTTGGGTGTCTGCTTTGGTGGCCTCTGCTGTTTTGGTAGATTTTTGATCAGAGCCTCCGAGTATGTCTTTGTGTGTTTATGTGTATGATTTGAGGTTGTAATGGTACTATGTGAGACTGGTTCTATAGTGTGTGTGGTAACCTTCTCCTCCTGACTGGTCTTGCCAGTCCTATGTTGAGAGAGCTCAGCCTCCAGTTTGGCCGTATAGTTGCATCTCTCGCATGTATTTGTGTTTTGTGGGAGGAGGAGAGGGTTGTCTGTGTACATGTGGCAATTGTAGCATTGCCTCAATATTCCCAGGTTCACCAGCTGAGCAGGAGAGGACACTAGCAACTGATTGCTCGACATGCTACAAGGATAGACAAAAAACTTTAAAAAGATTCCGGGGACGTGGGTGACCGAGAAATGGGGGTTGCCTTTGTGGGGTACTATCTATGACAAGAGTGCCGTATCAAGGTAATAAGTACTGTAGGAGCAAGTGCTAGGTTTAACAGATAGAGAATAGTCTACTTGGAGTCAAGTAGAGATGATCTTTTTAGTTATAGGATACGCTGATTAGGTCAGTAGTATAGTTCAAGGAAGGTAGTTTTAAGGGAAAATTTGAAGAGTGGACTTTAGGTAGCCCGAATAGTTTAAACCTGCTTAACCGCCGCTACCCTAGTGTGCAACAGTGGCAACTCCGCGCTAAATTGCGCTAAATCGCGCTAATGCGCGCTAAAGCGTGCTTTATAGCAGGGGGCTGGAAAAGACAGGAAATGACCCAAAATGGCCAATAAACTACAAGTTACTGCCTTAAACCACTCATCTGAGGACAAACAGGCAGCTCAGTACTCCCTACTCCCACTAGTGAGTAAAGAAACTACCCTTTGACCAAACAAGGAAAATGGAGAAAACAGGAACCAAGACAAAGCCCAGGGATCAGCAAAATCTGATCACTGGAACAAACTATTAGAAAAGTATGGAAAACAAGAGTATTTTTTTTGTTTTTTCAAGTTTTTTTCAGATAGGCAGAAAATACAATAAATGCTGTGTTTTTCGACTAAATGCTATCAAAAGCTAGTACACTTGAGTGTATTAGCCTGTTGTTTAACTTTTAAGCAAAACTTAAACAAGCAAGTGCAATAAACAATTCAAGCTATTAAAAACAATAAAAATAGGTAATAGCAGAATAAAACAGACCACAACCAAGGCAGACCATCACCACGGATGCCTCAGACCTAGGCTGGGGGGCACACATGGAAGACAAATGTATCCAAGGCCTATGGTCTCAAGACCAGCTGAATCTACACATAAATCTAAAGGAGATGCTGGCAGTGAAGCATGCAATCGAGGCATTCAAATCATTCCTCCAGCAAGGACACCTGCTGATAAGGACAGACAATACCACAGTCATGTGGTACATCAACAAACAGGGAGGCACGCATTCCTACCCTCTATGCCGGATGGCAATGGACCTGTGGAACCTAGGCCTGAATCTCAACATTCAACTGCAGGCCAGATTCGTACCAGGAAAAGAGAATTCACTAGCAGACAGCTTAAGCAGAACTACCACGGATGCTCACGAATGGATGCTGCATCCAGACATCTTCAAAAACATAACAAAGAAATGGGGAATGCCAGAGATAGACCTGTTCGCCTCCCCACTCAACCATCAACTGAAGAAATTCTGCTCAAGAGAATACCACCCACAAGCCTGGAGGGTGGATTCCCTTTCTTTCAGCTGGAAGACCCTGACAGTTTATGCCTTTCCACCTCTCCCATTGATGTACAAAGTTCTACTGAAGATCAGGGAGGAACAGCCAAAGGTGATTCTGATAGCTCCAGACTGGCCAAGACAGCATTGGTACCCGCTACTGAGAAGCATGTCTCGGACGAACTCATGGCCTCTACCTCTATGGCCTTTACTTCTAACGCAGAACAACTACAAGACCCTGCATCCAAACTTGAAAACACTGCAGCTAACTGCCTGGAAAATTGCATAAAACAAAACCAATCTGTTTTATCTCAGAGGGTCAAGGACATTATCCTAGAGGCTCGCAGACCCTCCACAAGAAAAACATACTCAGCCAAATGGAAGAGATTCCTCATTTGGAGTGCATCAAAGGGAACAAATGTCACATTGGCAAACCTAGCACACATCCTAGAATACTTAGCAGAACTGTTCCACAATGGCCTGTCCTATTCTTCCATTAAGATTCATGCTTCAGCAATTTCAGCAGAGTACAACATGGATCCTCCTATCTTCTCTCACCCTCTCCTCAGACAATTTTTAAGAGGGATCAAAAATGTAAAACCTCCAAGGAAACCACCTCTGCCTGCATGGGATCTCAATTTTGTGCTGGAAAAATTAACACTCCCCCCTTTTGAACCAGCAGCATCAGCAGACTTACAGTTCTTATCTTGGAAAACTGCATTCCTTCTAGCAATCACTTCAGCAAGAAGGGTATCCGAGTTACAGGCATTAATGGCAGTGCAGCCTTTCCTTATCTTTCACCAGGATAGAGTGTCTCTGAGAACCAATCCTACTTTCATGCCAAAGGTGGTATCCAGAGTATCCTTGAACCAAGCTATTCATTTACCTACGTTCTTCCCTAACCCACAGAACAAGAGGGAAAAACTACTGCACACCTTGGATGTACACAGACAACTGCGCTACTATCTGGACAGAACTAAAACCAGCAGAAAAACTGACCAGCTTCTGGTAGCATATGCAACAGGAGTGCAAGTAAAAGCAATTTCCAAACAGACAATTTCAAAATGGATAGGAAATTGCATTCGATTCTGTTACTCTTTTCATGGAAAGACAACTCCTGAAAATATCAGGCCTCACTCCACAAGAGCCACAGCCACCACTACAGCTTTCCTACGAGGAGTGGCTACCAAAGACATTTTAGAAGCTGCTACTTGGAGCTCCGTGCATACATTTGCCAAGCATTACAATCTTCCTTTATACTCCAGATCCCGAGCAGGTTTTGCAACTGCAGTTTTGCAAGGGATCTTAACTACACCATCATTATCTTAGTGCCTCCTCCCCCAGTTTGGCTATGGTATTCTACCCATATGTTATGACTGCAGATGCATCCTTGAAGGACATAGTACAGTTTTATACCTACCATAAATGTAGATGTCCGATAGGTATGCATCTGCAGTCAGGATTACCCACCCTCCTTCCCCTCTGTGGTATTCCTAGGGTACCTACCCCTCTTTTAGCTAGCTGGGGGAATCTATTATGGTGTATTTGTTTGTATGTATATATGTATATATATTTTTTGCTTTCTACTGTTTGGAATTTTCTACTTTTATCCAAATTTAGCCTTCCTAGAGGGCACCTGGCATCTGGGGCAAGAAACACTGAGGAAAATGGCGTCGGCTGATGCCTTTATACCCCAGGAGCTATGACGTCGGGTGAAGTGCGACATCAGCCGAGGCCAGACCTAGACTTTGGAATCCGGCCGACCGAAGGGCTGCCTGAGGCAGGACAACCCATATGTTATGACTGCAGATGCATACCTATCGGACATCTACATTTATGGTAGGTACAAAACTGTACTTTCTCATTCCTGTCAGGCACAACAAGTTGCAAGCAGCTTTGGAGGGACCCTATGAGGTTGTAAGAAAGGTAAGTGATGTTAACAACATAGTGGAACTGCCAGGCAGAAGGCAGGGGCACAAATTGTATCATGTTAGCATGATGAAACCTTACCATGATAGGGAGGCTCTTGTGCTGAGCATTTGCAGTGGATTGCAGGAGGAGTCTAAGGGAGATCTGGGGACTAATCTCCTCAGTGAGACTCGGGCTGACACCTCAGTGGAAGGGGTAGCAATGTCCCGGCAGCTGTCTCCTACCCAGGTTCGAGAAATCCGAGCAGTGTTGCAGGAATTTGGGGACATGCACGCACCTGGGTCAGCACCAGGTGGATACAGGACCCCAAAGGCCTATTAGGCAGCCCCCTTATAGAGTGCCTGAGAGAATCAAACAGACTCTGAGGGAGGAGATACAGGAGATGTTGGAACTAGGGGTGATTCAAGAGTCCAGCAGTCCCTGGGCCTACCCAGTGGTGCTGGTGCCAAAGAAGGATGGCAGCACCAGGTTCTGTGTGGACTACAGGAAATTAAATAGTCACACAGAGTCGGATGCTTACCCCATGCCTAGGACCAATGAGACCCTAGAGCAGCTGGGTGGGGCTAAGTATCTTACCACCATTGATCTTACCAAGGGTTACTGGCAGGTGCCCTTGACTCCCAGTGCTAGAGAGAAGTCAGCCTTTGTGACTCCTTTTGGCTTGTATGAGTTGACAAAGATGCCCTTTGGGGTGAAGAATGCCCCAGCGACTTTCCAGAGGCTGGTAGATCATATCCTAGCAGGAGCAGGAGGGTTTGCCCTTGCTTACCTAGATGATATTGTCATCTACAGCCATTCCTGGCCAGAGCACCTTCAGCATGTCAGGGAGGTGCTGGGCAGACTACAGAGGGCAGGGTTGACCATTAAGCCGAGCAAATGTCAGGTGGGTATGGCAGAGGTCTCCTACCTAGGACATAGAGTGGGGAGTGGTAAGATAAGGCCATACCCTGCAAAAGTGGAAGGCATTCAAGCATGGCCTGCACCTGTTACTAAAAAGCAGGTGAGGGCATTTTTAGGGACAGCAGGGTACTACAGAAAGTTTGTTCCCAGTTGTAGTACCATAGCTGCTCTCCTCACAGACCTGATAAGGAAGAACAGGCCAGATAAGGTAGTGTGGACCCCAGCATATGAGCAAGCATTCCAGAAGCTTAAAGAAGCGTTGGGAGGACTCCCTGTGTTAGCCAGTCCAGATTATAGCAAATAATTTGTTGTGCAGTGGATGCATCAACCATGGGATGGGTGCTGTACTTAGCCAGATTTCTTCACAGGGAGAAGAGCACCCAGTGGTTTATCTCAGCTGTAGGCTCAAACCCAGGGAGGAATGCTATGCAGCTGTAGAAAAGGAATGTCTAGCCATAGCGTGGGCACTGCAGAAACTCCAGCCTTATCTGTATGGAAGGAAATTCATCGTTATGACAGAACACAACCCACTTACATGGTTAAAAAGAGCCAGCCAGCAAAATGCCAAGTTGCTAAGATGGAGCCTGGGGTTGCAAGCATATGATATGTCCGTGCAGCACCGCAGTGTGATTAGCAATGCCAATGGAAATGGGCTCTCAAGGCAGGGAATGGGGTAAGGTATACTCAGATAGACCTAACCCTTTCAAGCAATGTCTCTCAAGGGTCACTTGAAAAACTGGCTTGAGTTCTCCAGGGGGGGGGGGAGAAATGTGAAGGCTGCCAGCCTAGCTAGATAAAATTTTATAGGTAATTCTGTCATCTGTAAATATTAATGTAAACCACAGGCTTGTTGTCTTAAATGGTGAAAATAGTGTTACATGTGGAACTGCAAAAATGTAACAGTGTACTCTGCTGTAAGGAAGCTAAATCAAGCATTTTATGACAGTCTTTGATATTTAAAGTCGGCTCCGGCTGGTCTAGATGAAGGAATTCTTGCTATTGTGTTAAGGCCAGAGTTAATTACCAGAATTTGCATGCATAAATGTCCTTTATTGTTCTGGTTTTTGCCCAGAGGGGAAGAATGTAAATGTAGTTACTGTTAGCCTGGGAACCCAGGGAAGTGTGAAGAATGATGTACTGTGAACCAGGAATGTGATTTTAAAAACAGAGAGAATCAGAGAGCATTAAGCATTTTTGTGTTGACCATACAACTCACAGCACTGTCTTGCTCTAAAAGTAAGTTTATCTTAGACTTGTGTTTTCTCTTAGAAATAGTCTAATCTTTCTAGTTTCTAGCTGTGTTTTTCTGTGATGATAGAACTGTACTACTGAATTATTTTAAGTATTTCTCTGTGTCTCTGAACGTCTGACTAGCACTGTGTAGTAAAAAGTATTGTCTTGTGTTTTTATTATTAAATATTTTTAAACGTTTGAACTGTAGCTGTTTTATGTAGAGGCAAGTTAAACTCTTAAGAGCACTTGCATGCCTTTGGTAAAAATGTACAAAGCCAATCTTAATAGCTTTAGCCCTGGACTATACTCCCAATTGGATAATATTGCACAGTAATAATTGGACACCCTTTTAAGGGCCTTTGAGTAGCTGATAAATATTAGCTGGGTGGTTTCAGTGATTTCTACCGTATAGTCTGGGTAAAAGGAGCACAGCTGGAGAACCTGTGCCAGCCTTCCCCAGGAGTGTCTGTGTGGTTGTATAAACCCTTACCTCAAAGTGTGTGTCAGCTACTTGGGCAGGGACATGAATCACTGGTTGGACAGAGAGGGTGCTGGAGGTTTTAGCTTTCCCACTAGGCTGAGATCTGGACCCTATAAGCTTTGCCAGTGGGGAGTCTTATTGGGGACCTGGAAAGCAACGGAGTGACCAGCCCTGGACTGACTGTGATCTCTGTGTGCTCTTAAGGGAAATTGCAGTTTACTGTGTGTATTTGTTATCCTTTTTTCCTTTATGAGACGCCCCTATCTGGTGTTAGTGGTGAGGATTGAGGCTCCTTGATTGCTGGGCAAGGACACGGGCGTCACAGTTTCCATGGTCAGTAGTGCACCACCTTTGTGAAAGGGGATGGCATTGGCAGTTCTCCACTCTTCTGGAATGAAACCTGTGCTTAGGCTGTGGTTGAATAGGGTGCTTAATGGTGTAGCTAGTTCTTGCTGGAGATGGTGCAGAATACAGCCTGGGATACTATCAGGTCCCATGGAAGCTGTGTTCTTTCCCTTGTATAGGACCTTTAACACTTTATCTAGGGAAATGTGAGGCGCAGAACAAGTATCAGGGATGTCAAATGGGCCTTTGTGGGGGGACAGGGAGATGAAATTTGCTCTGAACCTTGGTCAACAAGATCAGTGTAACTGGTACCATTAAGCACTAATTCAGAACAAACCTGGGCTTTGTCATGGAGGTTCCTGAAGGAACTGAAGAAGGCTTTGTGGTTTTTCTTTGTTCGGGAGGCTAGTTTCACTTCATAATTGGCTTTGGGGGCTTTCACTAGTGATCTAATTTGCTAGTTGAGGCTAAGGAGGGAGTCTTGCAATTTGGAATTAGTTCCTTTTTACCCTTGGACAACAGTTTGTTCCATTTGTTGTAAAGCCTGTTGATAGAGGATGTCCACCAGATAGGTTTGTGTTTCCTTGAGGAGCAGGTTTTAGTTCTGTTGGGTATGGCTGAGTCCATTCAGTTGTCAAGGTGCTTGTGTACTGCATTGGTGTACTTTTCAGCATAGTTATATGCATCCTTTGAGGGGTGCGGTGGTGTGAATCTGCTGATACCCTCCCTTAGGAGGTTGTAGTCCACTTTTGAGAAGTCTTTTAGTCTGGTATTGGATGGGGGGTGGGCGGGCATGATAGAAATTTTGAATGAGACAGACCAATGATCTGATCTCACTAGGAAAGAACATACTATGGGAATGGTGCAGTGGCCAGCCTTGTTGGTGAGAACAAAGTCCAGAATGTTATCTCCCATTGTGGGTGAAGAGGCGAGCTGTCTAGAGCATTAGAACTGATGAAGTCAAGGAATCATTGCCTGAGTGCATTAGTGCAGGAATAGTCCACCCAGTCTATGGTGTGGTAGTTGAAGTCACCAAGAATCAGGGTATTAGGGGTACGTTGATGGAGTCAAGTAGGTCCAGGTAGGAGGAGTGGATGTTCTGATTCATGGAGGGGGGGGATTGTAGCTTGTTATAACTTGGATGGGTGTCTTGCCAACTGTCAGTTGCACCTGGAGTAGTTCTAGTGTGTCATGCTGGCAAACCATTCTGGAGGTATGCTTGTTTTTAGTGAAGATAGAAACTCTACCACCCTTATTCTTTCTGACCTCATTTTGGGTTCTGAATGTGTAGAATGTAGATAGTCTGGTAAGGCGGGGGTGTTCTCCGCAGTCTTGAACCGAGTTTTCTTGATTGCACAGATGTCTGCATCTTCCAGTCCATGGAGAGCCTCCAGTGAGTGCATTTTCATTTTAAGGCTCCTAACGTTAAGCAGTTTGCTATTTGACAGATCTTTTATGTTGGAAGATGTATTTTTGGGAAATTGCCTAAAAAAGGCACAATGGGGGAAAAAATAGCCTTATCCAGAATCCCAAGGGTGACAGGTGGAGGTCATCTCTGGCAAAGCATTGAGGCCCGTCAACCATGTCATTCCAGGACGATACTGGATTCCCTTGGAATGACACCAGAATCTGAGCCAATTGTTTAAGTCAACTTATTTTTTCTTGGTATTGTAGTATTATTTTTGGTGAAGGTAGGATGCTGCTTAGGGCTAAGGTCTTACCTGCCTGGGACACATACTTTGAGAGCTCAATCATGTCTCTTGTCTTATAGTCCAGGGAGGTACGTCTCAAGTCATTCACACCGACGTGGACAATGACAGAGTCATACTTGTATAGTTCAGGGAGGTATGTCGCAAGTTATTCACATCAACATGGACAATGACAACATCATACTTGTACCTGCTGTGGAGAGACTTAAGTGAGTGCATGATGTGGCAGATTCTGGCACCTGACAGACAATTGACCATGACCTTCGTGAGGGGGACAACAGTGTGTCTCACAACTGAGTCTCCAATTACTAGCATTTTGATTTATTGTTATGCCTTATGGGCTGTGTTGGTTTATTGCTGTACCTTATAGCTGTGTTGCTTTATTGTTATGCATTATGGGCTGTGTTTGTGAGACACTGGTGTGTTGTCTGCTGTGTGTGTGATGTGTTTGGTGTTCTGTGTGGAATGTTTATGTGTGTTTTGGAATTCTCTATTGTTTAGGTAAGATTTTATTGAGGACCTCTGCATAGGTGGGTGTGTGTTGTGCTTAGTTATGTGACATGGGTTGTGTGGTGTTTGTGCTGGCAATCTCCTCTTTGTCAGGAGCACTGTCTGTGGCGCATGACAACATGAATTCCAGGTTACTGACATGATGATGCATTGCTCGCAAGTAGAATTATGTGCTGGGAATGGAGGGCTGTCAGTCAACATGAGACAGTTGCTGCACTGTCTCAGTATGCCCATGTCGACCAGGCTAGCAGGAGAAACTGATGGGAATTGTCTGATGGGTTTTGATAAGGATTTGTCCACAATGAATTCCTTCTAGTCTTATGTTGCAGTATTCTCAATACTTGGGTTTTCCTTTCTTGCTACCCAAATGTCCGGCCAGTATACAAAAACTTGTAGTCACTACTGGGATGTCTGACATTGGCCTAGGGAACATGGGCCATAAAAGTGACATTTGTGCATACCAGACCTCAGAATTTCTGTGCTGCCAGTCGAACATCAGCTGATGTTTTTCATGTTTCACTGTTGCAGTCATTACATTTGGGGTTATATGCTTGCAGTAGCCCTCAGTTGGCCTGATTAACAAAGTCTTGGGTCCTGCGTCAGTTGCTGCCCCTTCTTCCATGACGTCAGGTCATCAGGGGTATAAAACATGCAGCCGACACCATTACATCAGTCTTTCTTGCCGTGCGTTGCCCGAAGCAGAAGCAGTTGACAAGCGCCGGTCGGCCAACTCCTGAAATTTTTGTTTACAGGTTTCAGAACCGAAGTCTTCAACTAAAGCTAAGTACCCCATTGGGGAAACTTTTTCTTGCTCTTTACCGATGTCAGTAAAAGTTAATAATTATTGCATTACTTGTGGAAAGCAAATACCTCACAAAGATTTTCATTCGTACTGTATTCCTTGCCTAGGCCCTAACCACGACGTACCTTGCTGTCAGTTTTGTGCTTTATTTAAACAGCGCACTATCCGTCGTCTGTATATTTTCGCTCCTAAATATTTTGGTTCTCAGTTTAATTATCCAGAAATATCGTTGGTTAGCCATCCAACTACCGGAATTCCGAAAAAATGCAAAGATAAAGACAGAGACAGGCCGCTGAGGTCCAAAGCTGCCGACAACGCTTCTCCTAAGCTAGTCGGCAGTTCGCCCGTACTCAGTGAGGCACTTTCACAGCCCCTGATGCCCTCTACTTCTGACTCGCAGGTCTCTACTGAGACCCATTCGGAGTCTGGTATGCCACGAGATGCTTCAACTGTCGAACCTGTGGATGTCTCTACCTTGGATGGGTCTGGAGCCACTGTGCAGGCACCGGCTTCTGAGGGTGTATTCAGGCCTACGGACTTGCATATTAAACCAACGCCTGCTTCTTCATTTAGGCTAAAATCTCGAACCATGCCTAAGAAACTGACGGCCAGGCCGCATGCTCAGGCCTCTATGTCTAAAAAACAAATTATAAGAATGGCTGAAGATCTTATAACTCTAATCAGTGGAAGCCAACCTCCCCCTTCTAAGAGACCTAGGACTGAAGTTGTTTATGAATCTTCTGACCAGGGTTCTGATTTTTCTGATTCTTCTGATGATCTGGATTTGCCCTTATCTACTTATGAGGATTCTGATGCAGAGGACTCTAAGAGGACTCTATTCCCTCTATTTCCCATCCAGAGGATTTCTCTTTTGGTGAAACCTTACATACTCTAAGGGAGCATTTCCACTGGGAAAGCCAGGATTTTTCTGATTCAAAAAAGAGGCTTAGGGATTTCTTACTCCTGCCTCAGCATAGGCCTTTAGCTATACCTCCTGTACTAGACATTGTTGATGATGCCTTTTCAGAATCTAGTTTGGCCCCTGATTCTTTGCCTCCTGCTCCCAGAAAACCTGACAGATATTACAGGGTTCCTGACTCCCACAATTTCCTTTTTAAAAATCATGTTGCGGATCCAGAGACTATTTCATAGGGACATTAAGGCTTCTAATGCTAAAAATCCTACCCCCTCTGATAGTGACTCCAGGGCGTTGGATAGATTGAGTAAGAAAATGTACACTTCTGCAACCTTGGCCATTAGGGCTTTAAACTGCCAGTTTCATCAACATGTTATTGGATTGCTTAAACAGAAAATGATGTTAATTCCTGACTGCGCTGAAAATATGACTTACCGGATTTAATGCATTCTGCTGAACAGGTTGGAAAACATACTTTGCATTGTGGATTTGATTCATTAAAGGCCTCTTGCAGGGCTGCTGTTACTGGGTCTGTGCTCAGAAGGCATGCTTGGCTTAAGGAGCAATCTTTGCCTGATCATGTTAAAGCTAAATTGTTGGATGCTCCCTTAAATCAGGACTGCCTGTTTGGCGACAAGGCTGAGGAAGTTCTTAAAAAGATGGAAGATAAAGATAAATCTATGCAGACTGTTAAAGATTTCTTACAAGATCAGCCTCCTAGATTTAGTAGGCACTGGCCCTTTAAAAATTGGTCCTTTCCAGCCCCCTCCAGGTCTTCTCAAGCCAAACCCAGACACAGCAGAAACCCCAGGTTTCAGTCCCGAGGGACACACAAGACAAGGCAGTGGGGGTTTCTGCACCCAAACCTGGGAGCAGTAAGACTTCCCCTATGGTAAATTGTCTCAATGACTTGCCTTTAAAACTTCCAAGCACTTCCCAACTGAATGCTCCTTTAGGCGGAAAGATTGGTCTGCAGGCCAGAAACTGGGAACTCATTACCCAGGACAAATGGGTTTTAAATATAATGTCCCAAGGATACATATTTCATTTCCACATGTTACCAACACCAAGCGGGTGGCCAGATCTACCCCCAAATCAGTGGGCAGAGGCCCCAAATCAGGTACTCTCTCTCTTAAACATGGGGACTATTCAGTTGGTACCAGAAGAGGAAAAGGGACAAGGTTTCTATTTGAGACTTTTCCTGGTATCCAGAAAAGGCAATAGATGGCGTCCTATCCTGGACCTTTCTATTCTAAACACCTTTCTGGTGATTCCAAAATTCAAAATGCTGACTCTTCACCAGCTGCTTCCTATGCTAGGCAAGGATGCATGGTTGGCAACACTAGACTTAAAAGAAGCATACCCTGCACATCCCTATCAGGAAGATACCTATGCTTCAAAGTAGGCTACATGCATTATCAGTCCTCTGCACTGCCCTTTGGTTTATCTATTGCGCCCAGGGTATTCACAAAGTGACCAGCTCCAGTCATTGCATTTTGCAGGCAAAGAAATATTCAAATATACCCATACCTGGACGATTGTCTAATTCAGGCAGAAAGCAAGGACATTATTTTCAATCATCTGGCCTTTGTTCAAAGGGTACTGACTTGTCTGGGGTTCACCATAAATGAACAGAAATCCCACCTGGTACCCTGTCAACAAATTACATTCCTGGGAGCAAGCTTGAATACAACTTCCCAGATGTCTTTCGTCATGCCAGAGAAACGGATACATTTGACAACTTACTTCAAACAAGTGGCCACAAAAACCCAGCTATCTGCAAGGCAAATACTGCAAGCATTGGGGTTCATGGCCTCCTGCATTCTTCTAATTCTGTATGCAAGGCTGCATATGAGGAAACTATAATGGTATCTCAAAAGCCTATGGTGTCAACATTCACAGGATCTAGAAGCAAGGATTCCTATCGTAGCTTGCCTACTCCTAGAGTTCCTTTTGTGGGCAGAGGCCTGCCACCAAAACAGGGGACTACCATTCACATTACCTCCCAATGCACAAATCTTAACAACAGACACATCAGACTATGCATGGGGGGCTCACCTGGCAGGGAAGTGCATTCAGGGCAAATGGAACCCAAGTGAAATGCACCTGCACATAAATCAAAAGGAAATGTTAGCTGTACAGAATGCTCTGACAGCCTTCAAGGACCACATTCTTCCAGGACAACTAATGGTAAAGACTGACAACACCACTGTCATGTGGTACATAAATAAGCAAGGGGGTACACATTCTTACCCCCTCTGCAGACTAGCCATGGCATTGTGGAACACAGCCTTGAGCTACCAAGTGAATCTACAAGCTCAATTCCTGCCAGGAAAACTAAATACACTGGCAGACGGACTAAGCAGAAACCTCATGAACCCACACGAGTGGAAACTGGAACCAAGGATTTTCAACATGTTGACAAGCAAATGGGGGAGCCAAGATATAGACCTGTTTGCCTTCCCCCAGAACCATCAGTTGGACAAATTTTGCACAAGGATTCCCCACAAACTAGCTTGGAAAGTGGATGCTCTGTCCTTCAGCTGGAAAAAACTATCAGTTTATGCCTTTCCCACTCTGCCTCTGCTCTCCAAGATACTACTAAAGATCAAACAGGACAAGCCAAGGACGATTTTAATTGCACCAGACTGGCCTCGCCAACACTGGTATCCACTCTTGCGCAGTGTGTCATGCTTGCCTCGATGGCACCTGCCTCAGACTCCATCCCTGTTGTTTCAGCAGGAGAACCAGATTCTGCACCCTCAGCTGCAAACCCTGAACCTAGTAGCCTGGCTAACTACCTAATCTCTCCTTTACCATCCCTTAGGAAATCAGTGATGGATATCATGTTAGAGGCAAGGAGGCCTAGTACTAGAAAATCTTATGCTGCAAAATGGAAAAGATTCTGTGTTTGGAACCAGTCTCAAGGAATGAACGCAGCAGTGCCCAATTTACCTCAGATTCTACAATATTTGACTGAGATGCTTCATAAGGGCTTGTCTTTTTCCTCCATCATAATTCATGTCTCAGCCATATAAGCTCATTATAGCACAGAGCCTACCCTCTTCTCTCACCCACTGGTCAAGCAGTTCCTCAGAGGGGCCAAAATTTTAAGGCCATCCAGGAGTGCTCCAACTTCAGCCTGGGATCTTAACTTTGTCTTGGATAAACTCACTCTTCCTCCTTTCGAGCCAGCTGCTACTGCAGATTTAAAATTCCTTTCTTAGAAAACAGCTTTCCTTTTAGCAATCACTTCTGCAAGAAGGGTATCTGAGTTACAGGCCCTTATGGCTGTGGAGCCTTTCATCATCTTTCATGTGGACAGGGTGTCCCTCAGAACCAATCCCTCCTTCATGCCCAAGGTGGTATCCACTGTGGCTCTTAGTCAGTCCATTCATTTGCCTACCTTCTTTCCTAACCCGCAGAACAAAGGGGAACTGATAGTGCACTCTTTAGATGTGCACAGACAGCTTAGATTCTACTTGGACATGACTAAACCTCAAAGGAAATCTGAACTGCTGGTGACATTTGCTGCAGGGACAGAGGGGAAAGCTATTTCAAAACAAACCATTTCAAAGTGGATAGGCCACTGCATTCATTTCTGCTATAAGCACCATGGAAAACCTATCTCACAGGGCAACAGACCCCATTCAAACAGGGTTACAGCTACCTCTACAGCTGGAAGCTGCTACCTGGAGTTCTGTACATACTTTCACCAAGCATTATCATTTGCCATTTCTATCTAAATCCAGGACTGGTTTTGCCACTGCAGTCTTGCAGGGCCTTATAGCTGGTCCTAATTCTATTTAAATTCCTCCTCCCAACCTTAGCTTTGGGAATCTACCCAAATGTAATAACTGCAACAGTGAAACATGAACATAGTACAGTTGTGTATACTTACCATAAATGTAGATGTTTGAGTGTATTCACTGTTGCAGTCCTGGTTACCCTTCCTCCAGCCCCCTTTTCTTCCTTTGGCTTACTATGCTCTAAAAGATTTTTGGTGTATTAGCTTTTTTGTTGGGGGTATATCCTTGTAGTTATACATTTAACTGCTTCCCATTAGGGGGCACCTGACATCTGGGGCAAGAAAAACGGATGTAATGGAGTCGGCTGCATGTTTTATACCCCTGACGACCTGATGTCTTGGAAGAAGGGACAGCAACCAACGCAGGACTTAAGACTTTGTTAGTCAGGCCGACTGAGAGCTACTGTAAGCAGATAACCCCAAATGTAATGACTGCAACAGTGAATACACTCGAACATCTACATTTATGGTAAGTGTACACAACTGTACTTTCCTGCTGTACCAGCCATCGGATTGAAGATTTTCAGATAAGTAACCCCATTGGGATGTTTGTTTCTTTTGATCACTACTTTGTGTGTAGGTTCATGTCATCCAGGAAGGGTAAGTATAGATGCAGTTGTCAGATTTCCCCATAAAGACGCCCATGAGCTTTGCTGCTTTTGTTTTAGGGCCTACAAACAACCATAAGTCCTGCTCCATCTGCCAGGCCTTCATTCCAAAAACAATATGCAGCCGTCTGCACTCATTAAATATTTATCTCGAGAACCAGCACTTTAAGTGTTTAGCTTTGGGTATGGAGGGACTGTCCAGTCAACCTGTCGAGCCACCTAAGAAAAAGGCCAAGGTTATTAAGCCTGAGTCTGTAGCTGCACCTCCTCCTCCTGACATCCCTATTGTGGCTGACATGAGCACGGAGGAACGCTCATTTGTCGCCAATACAAGTATAGTGGGTACCAGTGTGGAAGCCATGGAAACCAACACAGATGGCATGCCAATGGCATGTCCTCTGTGGCAAGGCAGACATTGGCTTCCAACGGTGAGGGGTAACCTCGGTTCATAACGGTTACTCAGACGGATCCCTCCACTACTTCACAATCTTCCGAATCCAGGCTTACCTTGGCCCAAATGCCCACAAGGCCTCCTCTCAAAAGAAAAGAAAAAAGGAAGCATGTTTCCCCTGCAACTGAGAGCCAGCTAGATTTGCAGGCTTTTTCTCAAACCCTATTTAATGCTTTTATTGTTCTGAGGCCTTCTACACTCTTAGCCTCCCCTGGGCCTCCTTCTGTAATGATTCCTAGACCTCAGGTCTTGGACCTTTCCCAATTTGAAGCTGAGGAATCCTCTGACATTTCCTCAGAGGATTTCCTCTCCTATGTTTCACAAATGCCACTTCCCCTTGTCTACACCTTCCTGAAGAAGAATCTGCAGAAACAGATTCCGCAGATGAGGACCTTACCTTTGGGGAGACAATTTCAAATGGGATTCCTCTGAAATGAAGTACAGAAGAGGTATTACAAACTTCTTCAGATGGACTCCCCTTCCCCTTCAGCTGTTCCCCCTGTAGTACCTGCATTTCTGGATGCTTTGAATGCAGCCTCAATCAATCCAGACTCCCAGCCTCCTGCTGCACGTAGGCCTGATAGATTCTACAAGATCTCTGAGGGGGCCAAATTCTTGGTTAGATGCCCTGCAACAGACCCTGGCACTGTCTCTGTGTCAGCGGATAAAGCCTCCAAGCTCCTTCCATCCTCCACCCTTCTTCCCACAAACAAAGACAGTATGTCCGTGGAACACCTTGAGAAAAAGGTCTATACTTCTTCTACTCTGGCATTTAGGGAAATAAATTACTAAACCCACATGTCCAAATATGCCGTAGTCCTTTTAGGACATGCCACAAAACTTCTCAGTGAAATTCTGGAGACTCCAGCCAAGGCTCAGCTATCCAGCCTTATGTCTTTATCTTCACAGATCACAAGGTACTCCATTAAGTGCAGTAACAATGCAGCAAAAGTCTCTTCCAGGTTTGCTGTGCCTGCTTCTGTGCTCAGGAAATATTTCTGGCTTAGTTTACAGCCACTTCCTGATGATATCAGGGCAAAACTCTTAGATGCACCCCTAGATAACTTTGCCCTTTTTGGATCAAAGGTGGTGGAATTATTCAAAGTTCTGCAACAAAAGGGGAAGGAGTTACAGGACCTCAAGCAGGTATTACCCCTCAAAGACCCAATTCGTCAGGAAACACTCTGTGCCCCCTCTTCTTTCTAGAAGCAGAAGGACTGCCAAGAAGCAAGCTACTCCTTCCAGGCCTACACAGACTCCAGCACAGAAGCCTCAGTTTCAAGACAGGGCAGGTCCTCTGACTACCTGCCATCATTAAACGACCCCTTGATTCCAACTCCCTCACCCTAAGGCTCTCTCCGTGCCTCCCTGCATGGGAAAGCATCATCACAGACAGACAGGTGGGTCTTGTCCATCATACAAACAGGTTATTTTATGACCTGGATCACAACCCCTTCCTTGAGAGGCATTCCACAGCACCCAAAATAACAACTTCCATTTTTTTCAGCCAGTTATAGTCAACCTTATTGCCCAGGGAACAATGCAACCTATCACTATGCCAGGAAGAGGAAAGGGTTTCTACTCGAGACTCTTTCTAGTCCCAAGAAAATATGGTCCCTAGAAACCAATTCTAGATCTTTCCATCTCAACTTCTTTCTGCATGTGCCCACCTTTTGAATGCTCACTGTACAGTCCCTCTTTTCCTTGATCTTTCCGCAAGGGTTCTTTTCCACCTTGGACATCAAGGATGCCTACCTATGCTTCCCAATAAGGTCCAGCTACAGGAAATATCTGTACTTTTCTATGGCCTCACATTTTCAATTATGTGTCTTGCCCTTCAGACTTTCTACAGCACCAAGGGTCTTCAGAAAGTGCTTGGCACCAGTGGTGGTCTTCTGCAGGACTCTGGGGATTCAAATTTTCTCTTACCTAGATGACCTGCTCATCCATGTAGACTGCACATAATCCCTGCAAAGCCATTTAAGAGCAGTAATTTTACTCTGTTAAGCACTGGGATTCAAGATAAATTATCCCAAGTCCAACCCAATCACCTATTAGGGCCAGATTTTCCTGGGGTGCAGGTTAAAAATGCATGTCATGAGGGCCTTTCTGCCACACCAAAAGGTGGAAATTTTAAAACAGTACCTGCTTACTGTCCTCCAAGCCACAGACTTGACTGCCAGGCAGAACCTCAGACTCCTGGGTCGCATGACCTCGGCTATTCCCATGTTACCATTGCCAAGGCTCCACATGAGGAAGTTACAGTAGTATGCAAGATCTATATGGACACAACACTCTCATCCTCTAGAGTACAAAATCCCTTTCCTTCCTTGCTGGAAAAAAGAGATTCAATGGTGGGTGGACCAAATGATTTGCAACCCAGGGCTCCCCTTACAGTGACAGTACAGGAGATGTATACGGATGTCTCATAGCTGGGTTGGGGAGCAACCATGGGTTCTCTGAGAGTCCAGGGCACTTGGCTGGACTCTTTCAGAAAGGAACATGTCAATATCAGTGAGATGAGAGCAATTTTGTTGGCCTTCCAACATGCACTGAAACAGGGCCCACTAAAATTATTCACAGACAATACTACAGTTCTGTAGTATGTGAACAAGCAGGGGACAACAAAATCGTACTTGCAATGCAGACTAGCGCTCCAAGTGTGGAAGCTTGCCACAACGCAGGGGGGCTCACACTTCAGGCTGTGCATATCCCTTCAGAACAGAATACAGTACACAGGCAGACACATTGAGCAGGTCCATGTCACAGTCCCATGGTTGGATGCTCCACAGGGATGTGCTCTTGGACATAGTCCACAAATGGGGTGTACCTCAGATATTTCTATTTGCCTCCTCTATGAACAGCCAACCTCCATCCTTTTGCACCAGGCTGCTGAATCCCCTGATAAAGGCAACGGATGCCTTCTCAATCTCTTTGAATTGGATGTTTCTGTACACATACCCCCCCCCCCTTCCCACTTCCTCAGAAAGTCAATTCAACAGGACAAACCAAAAATCTTGTTGGTGACTCCCTTTTGGCCAAGACAACACTGGTTCCTCCTCCTCCTGCATTTAGTCAGGTGCAATCACCACAAGTTACCTCACAGAGTGGACCTTCTCACACAGGGCAAGGTATCCCTAATACACCCACACCTACAATCTCTGAACCTTACCCTGTGGGTGATAGAATTCTGATCCCTTACAGACCCCTTTACGATGAGGACAAGATCTCAGTCCTGCAGGAGGCCAGGAAACCTAATACAAGGAGATGTAGGGGAGAGGTACCCTTGCCTTATCCCCTTTTCAAGTCCAGTTTGTTTACTAAGCCATCCATTTATTAATGTCATAACTATATTGAGCTTGTAAGCGGTAATACAAACCATTTTATCTTATCAATTATATTATAAGCATCAAATATTTTCCATAGGATGTTATGCTGAATTGCATCAAAAGTTTTGTTTAAATCACTCACCATATTTTTGTTCAAACCTCCTTATCTAAAATAACATCCACTATTTCCCTGATCACTAACAATGAATCTCGTACATTCTTACCTTTTTATACCATATACATTTTCATTTATAATCTTACTAAGCTTACTTTCCATTCTTTTCTGCAAACTTTCATAAATATCTTCTAGTCAGTGCTGTTCAAAACTATGTCTCCAATTCTGTGTTTCACGCTGGTCTCCTTTTTCCATATACATTTTATCATACCGCTACACAGATCTTTATATAGAAACCGCTTTCTTAGCCATTCATTTAATTCTTTTATGAAATGTCTTTTTTTCAGTTACTGTCTTATCTTTATACACCTTATACTCCATCCCGTCTGGACCTGCTGTAAATTTCAGATTTACTTTTCCTAAAATATTTTCCAGTTCTTCCATTTTAATTTTTTTATTCAAATTCCCTATTATGTTCCTCTGAAAAAATATGTACTTTCCATTCCTTGGCACACTGTACATTTTTTCCTCTAAAAATGTTTTCAACAAATCCTTGCACTTTTTCCATAATCTTATCTTGCGTAGTTTGTAGTACCCTGACCTGTCCTTCATTCGTCTCATGATACTATCATTTCTCTTATCTTGCGTAGTGTGTAGTACCCTGACCTGTCCTTTATTCGTCTCATGATACTATCATTTCCCTTATTAATTTTACGTAAATAAGATACAATTTCTCCCTCCTTCTTTCCTTGTAAAAAATATCTTTGTGTAACAAATGCTGTATTTTCTTTTTGTTTAAATTATATAGTTCCTGTCCTTTAATAAAATACCTTTCTTCTTTATTTTCAAGGTGTCACAAATATCCTTACTTAATTAATCATACCATATGCTTACCTCTCTTCTTTTTATATTTTCCTGGCTTAAAGAAGACTTTGGGTGGAATGGTGGTTATTGTTTAAACAAATGTATATAAAACTCCTCATTTATATATGATCTTTCCATAAATGTTATACCTCCAGCCTCCATTCTTTATCCCATTTAACTTCATTAATCCTTTTTATTCCCTTACCTACTTTACATAGTCCAAATTATTTTCTAAAGTAATCCATATAGCCCTGTGATTGGGAAACCTGTATCTAATACCCCTTCATCCATAATTTAATATTTAACCGTGCTGAAGCTAGAAAATAATCTATTTCTGTTTTATGTTCACTCATCCTATATGTCCAGGTACTGTCATTCCAAATACTTAAATTCCCACATCTTACAATATCTAACTTTGCCTTAACATCATATGCTTTCTTTTTTATTTTGCCTTATATTACCATTAACATCTCCTGCAAGAATTAAATCCCTGTTTACTCCTAAATACTGAATTAATTCTTTAAACATCTCTCCTCTCTCTTTCTTCATTACAAATGCATAAATCACTATGATTCTAAAAACCTGATGCCCCTATCTAATATCAAGAATGGTAGCATGACCTATAGTAACAAAGGTAACATCTGAAACGTTTATTGTTTTTTTGTACAATATAATTATTCCTGAAGATGTCTCTCCCCAAATTAAAAATTGCACCCCCACACACTTTGAGTTGTCTCTCTTCATTTGTCAAACATCACTGTCAGTGTTCTGTCTCTTACACCTCTCTTTACAGTATTCTTTAAAGTATTAACATTTAATGCAATTACTTTACACAAACTGTTTTTTGCTATTATATCTAACCTTCACCTTTCTTTTTTTCTTTATTATGTCCTTCTGTTGTTTTTTTTTTCATTTTCTATCTCAAACTTTTACCAATAGAATTCCTTTTGTTTAACTAAATTCCATTTTATATCTTCACTGTCACTCGCCTCCAATTCTTCACCCTCTCCTTTCTTAGGAGTGAATCTCATTACTGATTTTTTGTAAGTTTTCTTTATCTTCCAGATCATTTACATTTGCAGAGTCGATTTGTACAGTTTTATTGTCTTTTCTTCTGATTCTGTGCTGTCACTGCCTTTGTTCTGTTCTTTTAAAGTTTCTGCAGTCTCCTGTTCTCCCACTTTTATTGTATATTTACATTGTATCCCCACGTGTCCCACTTTCTTACATTTATAACACCGTATTTCACTATTTCCTGTGTCATGCCATCTCCTTCCACAAAAACACATTTATTTTTTTTACAATTAGCTATCAAATGATCCATTTTCCTGCACGCAAAACCATGTCTTTACTTACCCCAATATTTCACAATTCCTTTTCCCCCTTTCATATTTATAACACTTGGAATATGCACAATGCTGTCATTTTCAAGTTTTATAATAACATTGTAGTTCCATTTACCCAACCATAAACCTCTATTATCATATACTTTTACAGTACCTAAAACATATTTACATAAATTTAATAAATACTTTTTAAAGTAATTTGTTCAACCTCAGATGTCCTTCTAATCCTTTGCAGTATTCTTTACACGAGGGAGCTGCCTGCCAAGGTTCATAGGTTCATACTAGGCTATCTGCCCTAGGGCATTTATAAGCCTAGCCAGAATGTGTTTGGCTTTCTCCACCCATTTTAAATGAATTTTGCTATGCCCTTTTTCGAGGTTAGTATACTGTGCCTCTGTCTAACAGTGACACAGAAGTGATACCTGGGGTAAACCTATGATCTCCCATCTACTCATCAAGATTCCTCTTGAAGGGAGTCAATGAGAGACTCTCCCTAACCTGGACTGGAATTTTATTCCAGAGTGAAGGGAGCCTCTGGGTTATGAATCTGTCCCTCCAGCATGTCCTATTTATTTCAGTGCTGAGGTTCAAGTCTCTCGAGCGCGTAGCTTGATGGGATTTGGATTTTCTGAGGTGCAGCATGTCCATTAATTCCAGTTTGGACATGGCTTTATACGTCAGGCACAGATCGCCTCTGAGCAGGCGGTATGCCACTGAGTAGAGCTGGAGTTTCTTTAACCGAGCAGCATATGGCATCTGTTTGAGCCCTTTGATCCTCTTGGTGAGGTACTTTTGGGGTCTTTCCAGTTGCTGCAGGTGTCTGGTAAGGTACATCCCAAAAGGGGCATTGTACTCAATTATGGGCCTGATGAGGGATGAGTAAAGAGGCACTATGACGTCCCCTGATCTAGATGTGAATCCCTTCATGATTAGGTGGGCTATATAAAATGTTTTTCTAACCACTTTGGCCACGTGGTTGTCAAATGAGAGATTGCTATCAACTTGGGTCCCCAGGTCCCTAATTACTTCTTCTGTACTTAATGGATTACCACCTATGTGGTAATTTGTGGGCACTTTGTTTTTGCCAAAGGGGATGACTATACACTTTTTGGCATTTAGCTTGAGGCCATGGCTCTAGCACCAGTTGTCTGTTGAGGATGCTTGTGTCGGCTGGAGAGTTGATTGTGGTGCCCAGTTTGCAGTCATCTGCGAACTTGGTCAGCCACAGTCCTTCCGTGTTGGCCTCTACCTCTGAGAAATATATACCGAACAAGAGAGGTCCCAGGACTGAGCCTTGTGGGACACCACTTGTAACTGGTTTGGAGTCTGACATGGCTCCAGCAATTCTAACCATGTGAGTTCTGTCCTTGAGCCAGTTTGCAATCCATCTAGTGACATAGGGGTTTATATTTAAGCTGGTGAGCTTATCTGTAATGCCCGAGTGGAGTAATGTATCAAAGGCTTTTGCGAGGTCCAGGTAGGCTGTGTGGACCACCTTCCCCTCGTCAGTGGCCTTGGTGACTGTTTCAAAGAAATCAACCAGGTTTAAGAGGCAGGATCTGCCTTTAACAAAGCCGAACTGGGTAGGATCCAGTGTTTGTAGGTCCCCGATATCAACATCAGCTTGTCTACAAAAGTCTTTGCTGTTAGCTGGTGCGTGGTACATCTGATGTAGGCTGCTATCTGACCGAGGCCATAAAAGTGATATATGCACGCACTATCGTCAGAACTTCTTTGGTGCCATTCCGAACACCAGTTCGTACATTAGTCTGATTGCTGGAGTGATTGTGTACTTCTAAATTCAGATAAGCTTTATTTGCTGTTCTTTGTTCTAGTGAGTTAATGTCATCCAAGAAAGGCAAGTGTCAGTGTGGTAGTCAGATCGCACATAACAATAATCATTGTCAATGTCTTTTTTTGCCTTGAGCCCACTCATGACCATAAGTCATGTACAGTCTGCCAGGCCTTTCTGCCTAAAACTCTTAGGAGTAGGTTGTCTTCCTTTGCAATTTATTTAGAGAATTAACATCTTAAATTGCTTGCTAAAGGTGTTATAGAGGTATCCCTCGGTCCAGATGTTGAGTTGCTAGGGAAGCAGTAGGCCAAAAAGTGGAAGCCTGACGGCTCCACTGCACCTCCAGTGGGGGATTCTCTTGAGGTGGAGATCACCCAGAGGAACAAGCGACCTTACAGTCAGATCCACAGGCCAAGCCTATAACGGAGGCCACCTTGGTTCCTAACATTGGCACATCCCAGGAGGTTAAGCAGGCATCTGGTTCAGATGTCATAAGGGAACCATGACTTGTTGTTACGGAAGGCCATAAGGGGATCTCACCAGGGATGAAGTCCTGTTGGATATTACCCTGCATAGGATGGACTTGCCTTCCAAAAAATAAGCAAAAGACTAAACATATATCCCTTCAAAAGGATACTCAATAGGATTGGAAGACCTTTACACGGGGCCTAGTTAATACCTTGATGAGCCCCAGACCCCCTCCAGGGATTCCTGCACCTAGTTCACCTGGACAGATTTCCCTCTTAAGAAAACCAAAGAGGAGGCATCCTCTGAAGTGGAAGATTCCTCAGAGGATGAGGTCTTATCCTGTTCGTCTCAGATTCCTTCTCCTCTGCATTATGCCTCACTTGAGGAGGAACCCAATGGGACACAATCACCCATAGAGGAGATTTACTTTTAGTAAGATGGCTTTTTAAGTGGGAGAGTTGCAAGTTGTCTGATGTCCAAAAATGTTATGATCTCTTGCAAGTAAACATCCCAAGTCCTGCAGTCATTCCCCCTGTTCTACCTGCTTTCCTGGATGCCTTTGCATCCTGCAGCCAGGCCCAGATTCCCAACCATTGCCCCCCAAAAAAAACAGATTTTACAAGGTGTCTTCTGATTGTAAATTCCTTTTCAAGGCTCCTTCAGCAGACCCCACACTAATTTCTGTTGCCTCTGATAAGCCTTCAAAACTCCTGCCTTTGACCTCCTTGCTTCCCTCTGACAAGGATAGCAAAAATATGGAGAGATTAGGTAAGAAAATCTCTACATCTGCCAGTCTGGCCTTTTGGGCATTTAACTGTGAGACTCGTATGTATGATGAAATATGCCCTGGAACTATTATCTCAACTCTCCCAAACTACTTCATACATGCTGTGACACCCATACCCTGGCCTAGCAGTCAAGGAGCCTCAATCCTTACCATTAACACCAGAGAGGGCATCTCATATATGAGGAAAGGATAACAAATACACACAGTAAAGTGCAATTTCCCTTAAGAGCACACAGAGATCACAGTCAGTCTGGGGCAGGTCACTCCCTTGCTCCCCAGGTCCCCAGTAAGACTCCCCACTGGCACAGCTATAGGGTCCAGATCTCAGCCTAGCTGGGCAAGCTAAAATTTTCAGCACCATCTCTGTCCAACCAGTGCTTCGTGTCCCTGCCCAAGTAGCTGACACACACACAGTTTGAGATAAGAGTTTACACAACCACACAGACACTTCTGGGGAAGGCTGGCATAGATTCTCTAGCTGTGCCCCCTTTTACCCAGACTATACGATAGTAATTACTGCCACCACCCAGCTAATATTATCAGCTACTGAAAGGCCCTTAAAAGGGTGTCCAATTATTACTGTGCAATATTATTATCCAATTGGTAAGTGTGACTAATCAGTCAAAGACTTATTAGAGTCACTTGGTACAGGATCCTTAAATACATGCAATGTACTCTTAGAGCTTAACTTATCTCTACACAAAACAGCCGCATTTGAAAGGATTTAAAATATTTAATAATAAATAATTAAAACCACAAGACAATACTTTCTACTACACAGTGATAGTCAAAATAGTTCAGAGATCACACAGAAATACTTAAAATAAATCATTAGTACAGTTCTGACATCACAGAAAAATACTTAGTCTAACCTTTCTAATTCCTAGCTATTGCTACAAGAAAACACACTTCTAAAATAACTTACTTACATAGAGCAGCAGGCAGTGCTGTGAGTTGGATAGTCAGACAAAAATGCTTAATAATCTCTGGTTCTCACTGCTTAAATTGAAACTCCAGTTATGCTAAACATTACATCATCTTTTACACCTTCCTGGTGTTCCCAGGCTGACAGAAACTGCATTTACATTCTTTTACACTTAGAGCAATAAAGGACATTCCACATGTAAATTCTGGTCATTAACTTTAGCCTTAAAACAATAGGCAGGAAGCCTTCATCTAGCCGGACTAGAGCCAACTTTAGATCAAAGGATCACAACATGCTTTTACTGGGTCAGTAGAGAGCACTGTGGCCACATTTTTGTAGCAGCATTTTTTTCATTTAAGACAACAAGCCTGTAATTCACATTTATATTTACAAATAATAGAATTTTATAGATAATTCTATCTGACTAGGTTGGCAGCGTTCACCCTTTTCTACCAGTCTTAACACCCCCCCCCCCCCTGGAGAACTCAAGCTAGTTTTTCAAGTGCCCCTTGAGAAACGCTGTTTGAGAGGGTTAAGTCTATCTCACTTTACCTCACCCCATTCCCTGTCTTAAGAGTACATCTGCATTGGCATTGCTACTCCCACTGTGGTGCTGCACTGACATATCATATGCTTGCAACTCCAGGCTCCATCTTAGCAACTTGGCATTTTGCTGACTGGCTCTGTTTAACCATGTTAGAGGGTTGTGATCTGTCATAACAGTGAATTTCCTTCCATACAGATAAGGCTGGAGTTTCTGCAGTGCCCACACTATGGCTAGACATTCCCTTTCTACAGCTGCATAGCATTCCTCCCTGGGTTGGAGCCTACGACTGAGATAAACCACTGGGTGCTCTTCCCCCTCTGAACAAATCTGGCTAAGTACAGCACCCACCCTATGGTTTGATGCATCCACCTGCACAACAATTTCTTTGCTATAATCTGGACTGGCTAACACAGGGGGTCCTCCCAAAGCTTCTTTAAGCCTCTGGAATGCCTGTTCACATGCTGGGTTCCACACTACCTTGTCTGGCCTGCTCTTCCTTGTCTGATTTGTGAGGAGAGCAGCTATGATACTATAACTGGGGACGAACTTTCTGTAATACCCTGCTGTCCCTAAAAATGCCCTCACCTGCTTTTTAGTAACAGGTGCAGGCCATGCCTGAATGGCTTCCACTTTGGCAGTTTCTGGCCTTATCTTACCACTCCCCACTCTGTGTCCTAGGTAGGAGACCTCTGCCATACCCATCTGACATTTGTTCGGCTTAATGGTCAACCCTGCCCTCAGTAGTCTGCCCAGTACCTCCCTGACATGCTGAAGGTGCTCTGGTCAGGAATGGCTGTAGATGGCAATATCATCTAGGTAAGCAAGGGCAAACCCTCCTGCTCCTGCTAGGATATGATCTGCCAGCCTCTGGAAAGTCGCTGGGGCATTCTTCATGCCAAAGGGCATCTTTGTGAACTCATACAAGCCAAAAGGAATCACAAAGGCTGGCTTCTCTCTAGCACTGGGAGTTAAGGGCACCTGCCAGTAACCCTTGGTAAGATCAAAGGTTGTAAGATACTTAGCCCCACCCAGCTGCTCTTGGGCCTCATCTGTCTAGGCTTGGGGTAAGTATCCGACTCTGTGTGCTTATTTAATTTCCTGTAGTCCACACAGAACCTGGTGCTGCCATCCTTCTTTGGCACCAGCACCACTGCGGAGACCTGGACTCTTGAATCACCCCTAGTTCTAACATCTCCTGTACCTCCTCCCTCAGGGTCTGTCTGACTCTCTCAGGCATCCTATAAGCAGCCTGCCTAATAGGCCTTTGGGGTCCTGTATCCACCTGGTGCTGCCCCAGGTGGGTGCACTCTGGTTTCCCAGTGAACATGACCTCAAATTCCTGCAACACTGCTCGGATTTCCTGGGTAGGAGATAGGTGTTGGGACATTGCTTACCCCTTCCACTGAGGTGTCAGCCCGAGCCTCACAGAGGAGATCAGTCCCCAGATCTCCCTCAGACTCCTCCTGTAATCCACTGCAAATGCTCAGCACAAGGGCCTCCCTATCATGGTAAGGTTTCATCATGTTAACATGGTACAATATGTGCCCCTGCCATCTGCCTAGCAGTTCCACCATGTAATTAACATCACTTACCTTTCTTACCACCTTGTAGGGTCCCTCCCAAGCTGCTTGCAACTTGTTGTGTTTGACAGGAATGAGAACCATTACCTGCTGCCCCACAGCATACTCTCTAGCTTGAGCATTCCTGTCATACCACACCTTTTTCTCTTGTTGGGCTTCTGCCAGGTTCTCCTGGGCCAAGCCCATGAGTTCCCCGAGTCTTGTCCAGAGGTTTAGGACGTATGCCGCAACAGACTCCTAGTGAGACTTGCACTTACCTTCCCACTCATCTCGAATTAAATCTAGAGGTCCCCTCACCCTATGCCCATACAGCAACTCAAAGGGTGAAAAAACTGTGGATTCCTGGGGGGAACCTCTCTGTAAGCAAACAACAGATGGGGCAAATATTTGTCCCACTCCCTTTTAAACTGATCTGCAAATGCCCATAGCATGGACTTGATTGTAGAGTTTAACCTCTCAACAAGACCATTAGTCTGGGGATGGTAGGGGGTGGTCTTCATGTGCTTCAACCCACAGGACTTCCACAGACAAGCCAGTAGGTCTGACGTGAAATTGGCACCTCTGTTAGACAGTATTTCTTTTGGGAAACCTACCCTGCTGAAAGTCTCTAACAAAGCATTTGCCACCTTCTCTGCCTCAATGGAGAACAAAGCCACTGCTTCAGGGTATCGTGTAACATAGTCCACTACCACTAGGATATACTTTTTCCCTGTGTAACTTGGGGTACTCAGAGGACCCACAATATCCATAGCTACCCTCTGAAATGGCTCCTCAATCACAGGCAAAGGCATCAAAGGAGCTCTCACCTTGTCTCCTGCCTTGCCTACCTTTTGGCACTGCTCACAGGTCCTGCAGTACCCTGCTACATCCTAGAAATTCCAGGCCAATAGAAGTTCTGCATAATATGCCTCTTTGTACGTTTTATGCCCATATGACCTGCAAAGGGAATATCATGGGCTATGACTAGAAGTGCCAGATGGTAGGCTCTAGGCACTACAAACTGCTGTACTCTCTCACCTTCTAGCCCTCCCTCAGTATAATATATATGTATCTGTATAGTAACCCTTTGTCCCAGTATACTGATTCCCCCTTTTCTTGAGAATCAGGTGCCTCCCTAGCTACCTTCCTCAAGTCTTGCAATGTAGGGTCTGAGAGCTGAGCCTGTCTCAACTCTCTCCTTGTAACCCTTTCCAGCTCCCTTTCCACAGGCAGTCTGGCATCCTCTAACAATGGTGCCTCACTTTCAGCCTGGGTACTACTACTCACCTCTACCTTTGCAGTCACTCTGCCTAATGGACCATCAGTACTCACAAGCAGCTGTGGCTCACCTTCAGTTTCACTGCTACAGAGTAGCTCCCTCCCTGAAGTAACCACCTCACCAGTCCTGGCTGCAAGTATGCAGTCTGTCTGGGTTTCCCCCCGGCTACCAGACCCACATGCATGTCTCCTAGCCTCACCGTGTGTAACTGCATAAGCACGTGGTACTGCCTCATCCAAATCCTTCCCTCTCAGGACATCTTTAGGATGGTAGTTTAGTACCCCTGTTGTCTCAAGACAACCTACTATTGGCATTTTTTCTTTCCCACTTACTGAGTCCTTCACCTTTGGTTCCCCACTTTGCCTCTGTGGACACCTGTATGTCACATGGCCCCACTGGTTGCATTCAAAGAATTTAACCCTAGCTCCTGGATGTGTATCTGGACTAGTGGCTTCCCCTGCTACCAGCAGATTCTGTTGTAGCAGTCTGTGCTGTCCACCATGGGTTCCTTTAGACCCATGAGCAGTACTGGGGGTCCCCTTCCTGTGCAGGGCTGCCCTGCTTGCCAGGTATAGGGCTCCCTTCTTCCCCAACTCATCTGAAGTAGCACATTGTCTACCAGCTAACTAGATCCTCATGTCCTCAGGCAAAGTGGTAAGGGCTTGTTCCCTCACCATAAGGTCTGCCAGCCCTTCAAAAGTGGTGACCTGACATCCACTCACCCACCTATGGGAATAAGTGCTCAATTCAGCAAGATATTCACATGTACTTTCATCTGCTTGCGTCTATGCTCACAAAACTTTTTCCTATACATTTCAGGTGTTAGCTTCAACAATTCTAAAAGACATTTCTTAACAGCAGTATAATCAAAACATGCAATGTCAGGCATTTAGGACAGAACAGTTACAGCTTTACCATGGTGTAAGGGGGTCAGGAACCATAGCCAGAGCCCTTGGTCAACTTCATACTGTTTACAAACTGTCTCAAACATATGAATGAGACTATCAAAATTATCCCCCTCTTTAAAGTGCAGAAGAAATTTACTGACCTTTTGTGCTTCTGGGGTCCAGTTACTCCTTTCCCCATTACCTGCATGACTCTGGCGAAGAGTCAGCATCTCCTTCTCATGCTGCCTCTGTTTTTCCTCAGCTTCCAGACATAACAGTTTCTCGTTCTCCTCAGCCTGTAGACTCCTCAGTCTCTCAGCTGCTTCTACTTCCAAATGCCTGGGCTCCAACTCAAGTCTCTTTAGCGCCAGCTGGATTTTTAAGTCCACTGCAGAAAGGTTGAGCTGTCCATTCTCCTAAGGAATTATATCTCCACTGCCAGTCTGATTGTCCTCCTGGTTGTTATTTTCTGATGCAGATGTAACCAAGGCTGCAATCAGGTCTGCCTTAGTTAGGTTTCCATGCACCAGTCCCCTAGCCTGGCACATCTCTGCCAGCTGGCTCCTTGTCAGCTTTCCATACTCTGCTGCTGACCTGCTGCCTGCTCACCCTGACTAAGCTAACAAAAGAAATAAAAGAATTGTGATCTGAACTCTGAGTATTCACTGCATGGCTGATTTATAATACAAAAACACCTTCAAAGCTCACTGTACACAAGCTACAGGATTCACTCTACCCACATCACTACAAGCCAGTTAGTCTTTGCCAACTAATTAATATGTGATGTAAATATCCTACCGCTGCCAAACACAAATGTGAGGATATCCCAACCACTGCCACCAATTAATATGTAAGGTGGATATCCCAACCACTGCCACCAATTAATATGTGACGCCCGTGGCCTGGCCCAGCAATCAAGGAGCCTCAGTCCTCACCACTAACACCAGAGAGGGCATCTCATATATGAGGAAAGGATAACAAATACACACAGCAAAGTGCAATTTCCCTTAAGAGCACACAGAGATCACAGTCAGTCCGGGGCTGGTCACTCCTTGCTCCCCAGGTCCCCAATAAGACTCCCCACTGGCACAGCTATAGGGTCCATAGCTCATCCTAGCTGGACAAGCTAAAATCTCCAGCACCCTCTCTGTCCAACCAGTGCTTCGTGTCCCTGCCCAAGTAGCTAACACACACACACTGTGAGATAAGAGTTTACATAACCACACAGACACTTTTGAGGAAGGCTGGCACAGGTTCTCCAGCTGTGCCCCCTTTTACCCAGACTATACGGTAGTAATTACTGCCACCACCCAGCTAATATTATCAGCTACCCAAAGGCCCTTAAAAGGGTGTCCAATTATTACTATGCAATTTTATTATCCAATTGGTAAGTGTGACTAATCAGTCAAAGGCTTATTAGAGTGACTTGGTACAGGAGCCTTAAATACATGCAATGTACTCTTAGAGCTTAACTTATCTCTACACAAAACAGCCACAGTTGAAATGTTTTAAAATATTTAATAATAAATAATTAAAACCACAAGACAATACTTTCTACTACACAGTGCTAGTCAAAAGAGTTCAGAGATCACAGATAAATACTTAAAATAAATCAGTAGTACAGTTCTGACATCACAGAAAAACATTTAGTCTAAACTTTCTAATTCCTAGCTATTGCTACAAGAAAACACACTTCTAAAATAACTTACTTACGTAGAGCAACAGGCAGTGCTGTGAGCTGGATAGTCAGAGAAAAATACTTAATAATCTCTGGTTCTCACTGTTTAAATTGAAACTCCAGTTCTGCTAAACATTACATCATTTTTTACACCTTCCTGGTGTTCCCAGGCTGACATAAACTGCATTTACATTATTTTACACTTAGACCAATAAAGGATATTCCACATGTAAATTCTGGTCATTAAATTTATCCTTAAAACAATAGACAGGAAGCCTTCATCTAGCCGGCCTGGAGCCAACTTTAGATCAAAGGATCACAACATGCTTTTACTGGGTCAGTAGAGTACTGTGGCCACATTTTTGTAACAGCATTTTTTTCATTTAAGACAACAAGCCTGTGATTCACATTCATATTTACAAATTATAGAATTATCTATAAAATTCTATCTGGCTAGGCTGGCAGCCTTCACCCTTCTCTACCAGTCTTCACACATGCCAGACACAAACCAAAAGGTTTTTTCTATTATGTTGCTGAGAGCTGCCTCCCATGTTAGTAAGCATTCCACTAACTGTAGTTATGATGCTATTGAAGCCTCTGCCAGGGCAGCTGCCTGTGGGTCTTCCCTTCACAGGGTTGCAACCTCTGTCAGAGGACATTAAGGCTAAATTAGTAGATGCTGCTCTAGATAACTCTGCAGTATTCAGCCCAGCTGCTGCTGCTCCATTTAATTCCCTTGAGGAAAAGGGTAAGGAATTATATGAACTTAAGCATATTCTGGTTATCTTCAATTCCCAAGTCCAAAGAAAGTACCCCTCTAAACCTACCTTTGTTTGCAAACAACCCGTGGCCCAACAGCTAAGTCTAAAAAGCCTGACAAAAGATCCCAACAGTCCAGGAATCCTCAGGCTTCCTCCCAGTAACAATCACCCTTTCCAGATAAACCAAGGTCCTTCTGACTTCAGGACCCAGGAAAACCCTCCCCACTTCTCTTCCACTGCCTTTCCCTGTCTCATCTACAATGGGAGGCCATCATGAAAGACTCTTGGGTGCTATCTATCATAAGAAAGGGATATTTTATGGTTTGGAACATTTTTCCTCTCTTCAGAGGCATTTCCCAGCCAACAAAGGAACAACTCCCTTTTGGTCCCAGACATCATTCAAAGCTTCTGGAACAAGGTACCATTCAACTTGTGCCATCTTCCCAAAGAAGAAAAGGATTTTATTTCTAGATGTTCTTAGTTCTCAAGAAAGAAGGTCCCTGGAGACCCATTCTGGACCTGTCCTTCCTCAACACCTGTCTGTCCTTCAAAATGCTGACTTTGCTAGTTTTATTTCCCTTCATCCTTTTGCAGGCATATATGGCCTCAATTGACATCAAAGTTGCATACCTCCAGATACCCATCCATTTCAAATACAGATACCCATCCATCCCAATTACAGTAAATTTCTTTGTTTTTCTATAGCCTCCTGGCATTTTCAATTCTGAGCATTGCCATCTGGCCTTTCTACTGCACACAGACAGTGTCTGGCCCCAGCCATTTCACTCTGCATACTTCAGGGCATTCAGGTCTTCCCTTACCTAGACGACCTTCTCTTTCAGGTGGACAGTCCTTCAGAACTGGAGTCCCACCTTCGCTTGGCTCTGAATATCTTACAAAGCCTGGGGTTTAACATAAACCTGACAAAAGTTTCTCTGAACCCTACTCAGGATCATATTTTTCTTGGATGCAGAATTCACACAGATCTTATGTTAGTCTCTCTGCCTCCTCAGAAGGCCAAGGATCTCAGAACCTTCTTCCTAAACCTTCTCCTTTTGAGTCAGATCACTGCAATACAATTTCTCAGTGTTCTGCGTCTTGTGGCATCCACTATCCCCATGCTCCCTCTCACAAAACTACACTTGAGGAAGCTGCAATGGTACCTAAATTCCATATGGATGCAACACTCTAATCATCTAGAGTTCCCAATTCCTCTTTTCCTTTGCTTGAAGAAGGAATTCCTGTGTCGGGCTCAACAAATGGAAAGAAACCCCAATCTTCCTCTTCATCTCATCACAGCTGTCCAGGAGGTGTTCACAGGCACCTCAGATACAGGTTGGGGGACAGATTTTGGATCCCTGATAATCCAAGGAGCCTAGTCCCATGCTCAGCAGAAGGAGCACATCAACATAAGGGAGATGAAAGTTCTCCTTTTAGCTTTACATATCTTTCAAATCCTGGTGTCTCAGGGTCCCCTGAAAGTTTTCACAGACAACGTGACAGTCCTCTCATATATGAATAAACAGGGAGGTACAAGGTTATACTTACTGTGCAGGCTACCTCTCCAGGTTTGGGAGCTGATATCCAATCTTCAAATCTCTCTCCTGGTGGTTTATATTCCATCTGCTCAAAATGTTGTGGCAGACAATCTGAGCAGATCCAAAACACAGTCCCATGAATGGATGCTTCAGAGAGATATGTTTCTGGACATAGTGTACCACTGGAGTACTCCTTAACTAGATCTTTTTGCCTCCTGCATGAATAAACAATTTCCACAGTTTTGTGCCAGAAGCCGCCATCCTCTAGTGTGGAAAGCAGATGCCCTAAGCTTTTCTTGGAAGGGGATGCTTCTGTATGCATTCTCTCCCCTTCCGCTTATTCCAAGAGTCCTGCTAAAAATCCAACAGGACAAACCAAAAAGCTTGCTGGTGACTCCCTTTTGGAGAAGACAGCATTGGTTCCCCCATACTCCTGCATTTAGCCAAGGGATATCACCACATGTTACCCAACAGAGTGAGCCTTTTCACAAAACACACACAAACCCTTATCCACCCCCACTTGTCCACCCTTCAGCATGACATTGTGGGCGATAGGATTTTTATTCCTTTCAGACACCTTCTCTCAGAGAACATGTTGAAGGTCCTGCAGGAGGCCAGGAAACTTAATACAAGGAAATCTTACCTATCCAAATGGAAAAGATTTTTTATTTGGTGTCAGTCTCACAACCTGAACCAAATAACGGTGAAAGTCTCTATGGTTCTGTCATACATTTGTGCATTACTTAGTTCTGGAGTGGTTTACTCCTCCATCAAAGTACATCTGTCATGTATTTCCACCTGTCTGCCTCTTTCTCCCCCTTTAGCCTCTAAATTCAAGGTCAAACAGTTCCTCAAAGGCATCCTTTACATCAGGCCTCCTAGGAAACCCATGGCTCCTCCTTGGGACCTTAACTTTGTTCTTGAAAAACTGACTCTGCCTCCTTTTGAACCAGCTGCTTCTGCAGCTTTAAAGTTATGTTCTGTTCCTGGATAACTCTACAATAAACAAAGCATAAAAAGTAAAAATGTCTTCTAGCTACATTGTTGGGAGAGATTTTTTTTCCTCATGATATTTTCCAGTCTATCCCTAACATTGACCTGGGAATATTTCAGGATTCTGGGTTTCATGGCCTCTATGAGTAATATAATTCCCTTGGCCAGACTTCAGATAAGAATTCAGTGGTACCTCAGATCAGTCTGATCCTAGTATCAACCCTCTCCAGACCTCTCAACCGTACCCAATTTCTCGGTATTTGCTGGTTTTGAGGGCAAAATATTGGGGTGCCACAAATTCACGAGTGGCCTCTTAATTTCCAAATTTCTTGGTATTTTTTTTTTGTATTACCACTTTAAATTTTTGCACGCATCATCAACCTACAGGAGTCTGCATGATGTCATGAACTACTGCCTGTTTGACTCAAAAGGAAATAGAGAGTGATGGCGGGTGGCATAATTTAAATTTTGCAGAGTCCTCCAGGTAAGAAAAATAACTGTATTGTTATTTATCATCTGGCTAGCCAAGTTACTGTGTACATGTACATTTACGGCCGAACTGTCTAACTGTGGTCATTTATGTTTTTAAGTCCACGGCATTTACATTTAGTTTATCATTCAGCCGACGGGTGGCATAATTAAAATTTTGCAGAGTCCTTCAGGTAAGAAAAGCAACTGTATTGTTGTGCATTATTTTATTTATCATCTGGCTAGCCAAGATACTGTGTGCATATACGTTTATTAGCCGAACTAACTGTGGTCATTTATATTTTTAAGTCCATGGCATTTATATTTAGTTTATCATTCAACCCACAGCATTTACATTTAGTTTATCATTTAACTGTTGCTGAGCCCAGCCACTCTAATTCAACTCCATGGCATTTACATTTAGTTTATCATTCAACCCACAGCATTTACATTTAGTTTATCATTTAACTGTTGCTGAGCCCAGCCACTCTAATTCAACTCCATGGCATTTACATTTAGTTTATCATTCAACCCACAGCATTTACATTTAGTTTATCGTTTAACCTTTGCTGAGCCCGGTCACTCTAATTCAATTCCACAACATTTACATCGTTCAACTATTGCTGCATTTTACATTTAGTTCTGTGTGACTGTCTGCTGGGGCCAGCCAAGATACTGTGTGCAAGTTCATTCATAAGTCATTTATCAGCTCTTTGCTGCTGCATTTAGTGTATAAATTGTACTATTTTAATTGGCTCTTGTTGCTGCTGCTGCATTGTGTGTGTGTGGTTTATCTGTGCCTCTCTAATTCAGCTCCGTGGCATTTACATCATTCAACCATTGCTGCATTTTGTCCTGCTGGGGCTGGCTGCAAGTTCATTCATCAGCTCCTTTCTGCTGCATTTAGTGTGTGAACTGTACTATTTTAATTGTGTGTGTGTGTGTGTGTGTGTGTGTGTGTGTGTGTGTGTGTGTGTGTGTGTGTGTGTGCGTGCGCGTGTCTGTTGGGGCCAGCTGCAAGGTCATTCATCAGCTCTTTGCTGCTGCATTTAGTGTGTGAACTGTAGTGTTTTAACTGTGTGTGAACTGTACTATTTTAAATGTGTGTGTGAACTGTACTATTTTAAGTGTGTGTGTACAGCCCCAGTTGAGTATACCTGCTGGTTAGTGTTACTCAGGCTCAAACCCTGTACTTTGGGTACAAGGAGCAAGAGCCTGGATTCCCTACTCACACCACTACTTGTGTTCATGTTTGGCTCTTTGGTCTGTGCCTCTTAAAATTTGTGGTTTTCTAGCCAATTAGTGAGAATTTAATTCAGTAAATGATAGCCATTTAAGTTTCAGTCTTCCTGTTTTTCAGAAAATGCATGGTAACACAAATCATTTTTTTCTAGCAACTTTTCTAAGATTACACAAGCAATGTTTAAAATGTGTCCTGGTTTTGGGCCTCCCCGCCCCTCAAAATAAATTTTGTCTTTTTCTAGATTTCTTGTGCCGCATAGTTCTTCAGCAGGAGAGAAGTTTAATGCTGCTTATGCCTAGTCTGTTTGTGTTGTTAGTAGCACAACAAGTAGAATACTTTTGATTCAGAAGGCTGTAGGTTCTACTCCCACAGTATGTAGATGGATTGCTGATACTGTACTTTGTTGTACTTTTAAAGGGTTTGGATGCTGCAGTTCAGAGAATGTTCTCTTTGGCAGAACTACCTAGTAACTATGAACCTGTTATCAGTTTGCCATCCATTTCCTATTGCAGTATTACTAGTTTATTATTTTTTTTTTAATGTAACAGGCAATTTATTCCTCAAGGGCAACAGGCAGTTTATTTGCAGATGAAACAATGACATTTAAAGTTGTTTGCTAGCAGCAACTTTTTAATTAGTTGCAGATCTCTTTAATGTGGAATTATTTGGGTGGCTTTTACTTCTGGAGAGATTGTGCATATTTACTGATACTGGTAGATTATAGAAGTTTGAGTAGATTTTTATGATGGAAATGTACCGAACTAGGCAGTTTTGTCATTATTGGTGCATGCATTTTGTTTCATTGCTTACTGGAAAAATGTTCAAAAGAATACATTTAAAACATGCTCTAACAAGTATGCTGTATTATACAAGGAATATACTTTAATACACTCAGGAAAGTGTATCAAAGAACCCATGCATGTTTCATGTGCAAGGGGCCTATGATTTGAAAACAGCCCAAAGGTAATCTTTATCTGCCACTAGCCAGATGCATTTTCTTTGAATGTGGGTTTCAATGCTGTTTCAGTGAATGTGACTCTACTTTCAAGGGCACTGACGTTTTAATGCCAAGTCTATTTTTATTGTGAGACTGTATTGCTTTCTTTAGCAGATGTCTATTAGTGTTTGTGGTATAAAATGTAAAATAAAGGTTTTAAATGAAATCCAAATAATCATTGTAGAAGTAAAGCAGCATGCACATTGCAGTGTATATGGTAAATGTGGTGAAATAGCCAAGTAATGGGACATTGGAATGGCTGTAGAGGGGAGGGCTATTTATTGGGAGCCCCATTGCACCATGATTTTGTGAGGGGGGAGGGCAGCAAACTCTAAGACAGCGCCGGGTGGCACAAACTCTAACTACATCACTGATCAATAGCAATGGCTTTTGGAGGTCCTAGCAAACTATAATATTCTTTTGTTAAAATTTTAATATTACCTACCATTAAATACCCTACTTTTACCACAAAACCGACATATTGCAAGTCACAAAAAACAAAATCCTAAGGTTCATCTTCTCCCTTCCCATTGAACATCCTTGCTACACATTTCAAAAAACAATTTACCATTTATTATAGGCTCTGTGGCCATATTTTGCTTGTCTGTTTTTCAGTTTGCATTTGAAAGATGGTATCCCACAATTCCACTGGAGTGGGTGTGGTTACTAATTGTATATGCAAATTTTATTTTAATCAGTGTACAGATTTGTACCTATTTTTCATGGTCTTTGTCCAAATTTTTGATGTTTCCAGGTTGAGAGGTATGACCCTCTCTTTCTTTAACAGATACCTCCAACATTTTGGACTTTGCATGAGGAGGTGTATGTAAGAGGATGAAAGCTCAGAGTCTCTGGGACAGGTATGACAGACCAAAACACATAAATGTCAAGGAGATGATGGCTGTAATAAGTGCTCTAGAAGCCTTAAATGATCTTTGGTTTCTGGGACCTCGTACAAGAAATCACAGACAACATCACAGTGATGTGTTAACATAAACAAATGGGAAGGGGTTACCAGATCTTTTCCCATTTGCAGACTTGTAATAGCCCTGGATGTAGTAACTCAGCACAATTTGACCCCCCAGGCTTCCTAAGTTCTGTCAGAGCAAATCATTGTTGTAGACAAGATCATAAGATCATAGGTGATTATAACTCTAATGGCCCTAGAGCCTTTTTAAGCCTAGCCATTCACGTCCCTATTTCTCGTTATCAATGCCCAAGACTGGAATGGCTTTGGTATATGCCTGTGGCTTGGGGCATCTACAAGCTGCCCCCTATCCATAAACGACACAAATGACAAGCCAGGGGTGAATTTGCAGTCTCACATCCATTGGTTCAAAGTGCATTTGAATATGCTTAGGGAAGAGCTCTAATTCACTTGAATGGGGAGTCTGTTACAGACAAGAGATAATCTCTGACACTCATACATTTCCCTCCAACATGTTTTATTTATGTCACAGATGAGGTTTAGATCCTTAGATCTGGTAATTCTGGTGCTGTTTGTTTTGTAAATGTGTAGTAAATCCATCAGTGCTGGATCAGAGAATGCCTTATAGGTTAGGCATAGATTGCCCCCCAGTAGTCTGTATGAGACTGAGTACAGGGACAGGACTTTCAGGACATCTGCATAGGACATATATTGTTTACACCCGGTGTTCCTTTAGTGTGGAACCTCTGTGGCTGCTCCAGCTGTTGCAAATGCCTGGCCAGGTACATTCCGAAAAGTGCATTCTGCTCAACTGTTGGCCTAATGAGGGCTGAGTATATAGGGACTATCTGACTTTAATACACTTGAGTGCTTTCGTCCACAAACCACAAGGATGTTTTCAAAACTATGAATGAAAAAAAAAAAGCAATCTCCGTGGTATCCCCGAGGTCTCAAAACAACCCACTAAAGTGTAGTGGGTTCAAAAACAAAACAGTGTAAGAAACTTCTCTGTGTGGAAGATTTTCAGTCTATATATTTCTAGCTAATCACTGTATATTAATCAGATCAGACAATATTCTGGCAAAACATGAACTCATGTGGCAATTAAAGCTGAACTCTTTTAGGAAGCCTGGACTAAACTACTACTGTTCAATTAAAAGTGTACTGGAACTTAGAAAATTGCCACATTGTTTACATGACTAATTGTATTTTATTTTATTTTATTCTACCAGTTGGTTTTAAATACAATTTTAAATCAGTTGTAATTTAAGTGTATATTTTGTTTCCATCATCATACGTACATTTTTTTCTTATTTTTATTTTTTTTTCTGGTTCTTTTTTCCACTTTATTCAAAATGATGTGTAATAACAATACTAACTAATTATACAATTATATATATTTTTATACATTGTTTTTTAGGGTTCTTGTACACAGACCTGAAGAAGTCTAGAAGGACGAAAACGATCTTTGTTAACAATAGGTTATGAAAATAGAAATTGATTTTTACATGCAAAATGTATATGTATATATTTATATATATTTTTTGATTGCCAAATGAACTAAGGTTGTTATATTTCCAGCCATGTAGTATAATGTCTTGGATAAAATCATAGACTTAATAATCTGGTTAAATAAGAGGTACCACATAATTTTATTTAAAGTACATAAGGGTTATATATTATTATGACCGCTACTAAGCAGGGCAGGACCAGCTCGATTGTCACATTGATGGGGGAAGGGATGTGAATTTTAACGTGTACCAATAACACTTTGTTTTACAGCACAATAAACCACTTCCATGCCTGATAAAAAGTATATATATATTTAGAAAGCTTGTGAGGAAATTATTACTCTATTTTTGTTTTACTTGGATCACTTGTCTGTATACTTAATAAAGGATTTTCGACTGGAAACAGACTGCCTGCCTTGCCTGGATTACTTGCGAATACTTAGTAATGCTGTACAATTATATATTTTCTATTATCATTTTTTGTTTTGTTTTGACTTAAGACGAGTTTAAGTTCACTACTTCTACTACTATTGTCTGATCTGATTAATATACATTGATTAACTAGAGATATCAATATTCGTCAAAGATACCCACACCTCCAGGTTGGTGGCACAGCACGAAGCATCATAGACTATCCATGTGCAACTAACAGTGGGTAAAACTGCCGTCCAGTTTATAGCCTGGTACAGACCACCCTCCCAAACCCAGGAACCCCACTTGGCCTTCCTGAGAACACTGGAAAATATGAAGGTCTCTCCAAACACCATTATATTGGATGACTTCAACTACCCAACCATAGACTGGGAGCATTACTCTAGCTCCAACACCCTAGCCCAACGGTTCCTAGAATTTATAAACTCAAATGCTATGGAACAACTTGTTACCACTCCCACAAGAGGGGAAAACATACTGGACCTGATCATCACCAACATGGGGACTCTATGCTCCAGACCAGAAGAGTATCCCTCACTGGTAAGATCAGACCATAAACTAATCTCACTGGATATTCACATCCCGACCCCACCCCATGCCCAGAAAACCACAGTGAAAAATTTCTCTAAAGCAAATTTCACACTCCTCAAAACCGAGGTGGAATCCTTCAAAGCCCCCGGCCTCTGGATATCTGCCCAGACCACAAAATCCTTTATAAACGCATTCTATGAACACCTTCAGGAATGCATGGATCATGCAATCCCAAATAAAACCAAGACCCAATCCTCCAAAGGCAGGCGTCCTGTCTGGTGGACCCCTGCCATAAACAAACTATACAATAGAAGGAGGAAGCTACTACATGACAGAGCAAAATCCCAAAAGGGAAGGCATCTCTGATCAGTATTAGCAAAAACTACGGGCACTCATAAAATCGTCTAAGGCCAGCTTTGAGAGAAAAATTGCACAGGACACTAAGGATAATCACAAGGCTTTCTTTAGTTATGTTAGGAACCTGGGTGGGAATTCCCAGATAAGCTCAGAATTAGTCCAAAATGACAAAAATACACGAACCCACAGACATTGCCAACATCCTAGCTGACAGGTTCAGTGCAAACTTCTCCCCACCAAAAGGGCTAATATCTATCCCAGCAGAGTGCTGCCCCCCTGACATCTCAGATGCTCAGGTAAGAGCTGCCCTCTCCAAAGCAAGAAACACAGCATCAATGGGACCAGGCGGTGTCCCAGGCTGCGTCCTACATGAACTCCAAGAAGAGCTAAACCCAAACCTAAAACTACTGTTCAATCTCAGCCTTACTACAGGATATGTACCCAAAGAGTGGCGTACAGCAACAGTGGTCCCTCTCCACAAAGGTGGTGCCTCAACGGATCCTGGAAACTATCGCCCCATAAGTCTCACTAGCTTGGTCTGCAAAGCTATGGAAAGGATCATCATGGACCTTATAAATAAAGATATTGGGGACCTACAGACACTGGATCCTACCCAGTTCGGCTTTGTTAAGGGCAGATCCTGCCTCTTAAACCTGGCCAATTTCTTAGAAACAGTCACCAAGGCCATTGACAAGGGGAAGGTGGTCCACACAGCCTACCTGGACCTCGCAAAAGCCTTCGATACAATACCCCACTCGGGCATTATAGATAAGCTCACCAGCTTAAATATAAACCCCTATGTCACTAGATGGGTTGCAAACTGGCTCAAGGACAGAACCCACATGGTTAGAATAGCTGGAGCCATGTCAGACTCCAAACCAGTTACAAGTGGCATCCCACAAGGCTCAGTCTTGGGACCTCTCTTGTTCGGTATATATTTCTCGGAGGTACAGGCCAACATGGAAGGACTGTGGCTGACCAAGTTCGCAGATAACTGCAAACTGGGCACCATAATAGACTCTCCAGCTGACACAAGCATCCTGCAAAAGGGCCTCATAGAAACAGACAACTGGTGCCAAAGCCATGGCCTCAAGCTAAACGCCAAAAAGTGTATAGTCATCCCCTTTGGCAAAAACAAAGTGCCCACAAATTACCACATAGGTGGTAATCCATTAAGTACAGAAGAAGTAATTAGGGACCGGGGACCCAAGTTGATAGCAATCTCTCATTTGACAACCACGTGGCCAAAGTGGTTAGAAAAACATTTTATATAGCCCACCTAATCATGAAGGGATTCACATCTAGATCAGGGGAGGTCATCGTGCCTCTTTACTCATCCCTCATCAGGCCCATAATTGAGTACAATGCCCCTTTTGGGATGTACCTTACCAGACACCTGCAGCAACTGGAAAGACCCCAAAAGTACCTCACCAAGAGGATCAAGGGGCTCAAACAGATGCCGTATGCTGCCCGGTTAAAGAAACTCCAGCTCTACTCAGTGGCATACCGCCTGCTCAGAGGCGATCTGTGCCTGACTTATAAAGCCATGTCCAACCCGGAATTAATGGACATGCTGCACCTCAGAAAATCCAAATCCCATCGAGCTACGCGCGTGAGGGACTTAAACCTCAGCACTGAAATAAATAGGACATGCTGGAGGGACAGATTCATAACCCAGAGGCTCCCTTCACTCTGGAATAAAATCCCAGTCCAGGTTAGGCAGAGTCCCTCATTGACTCTCTTCAAGAGGAATCTTGCTGAGTGGATGGGAGATCGTAGGTTTACCCCGGGTATCACTTCTGTGTCACTGTTAGACAGAAGCGCAGTATACTAACCTTGAAAAAGGGCATAGCAAAATTAATTTAAAATGGGTGGCGAAAGCCATGCACACTCTGGCTAGGCTTATAAATGCCCTAGGGCAGATAGCCTAGTATGAACCTATGAACCTATATATGGATTGAAAATCTTCCACACAAAACTATGAATGACATACATGAGACAATAAGTCACCTGGTGTGTGCTGTCATAGTTTTAAAAAAGTTGTGGTTTGTGGCCGACAGTGATGAACCGTATTAAAGTCAGAAAATCCTTCTTATACCTGGTGCTGGATTCTACTCTTTTGGTTTAACCATTTGTGGCTTTGTATTGTTAATGTTGCATATAGTGGGACTGTGATCTCCTTGGATCTGGATGCTGTACCCCCTACTTATAAGTTGTGCCATATTAAAGGATTTTTTTCACCACTATGGACACATGGTGATCAAAGTTCAGGTTACTGTCAACCTGAGTTCCCAAGTTCCTTACCACTGGGTCTGTTCCTAGGGGATGTAATTTGCAGGGTGTCCCATCTTCCCAAAGGGTTATAATTATGCATTTTTTGCATTGAGTTTTAGGCCATGTTTGTGGCACCATTTATTTGTCTGTGTCAGACCCTTGTGAAGGATATCTACATATCTGAAGGATTTAATAACGAGACTCAGCTTGCAGTCATCAGCTAATTTAGTCAGCCAAAGGCCTTCTATATTTACATTGAATTCAGAGAAGTATATTTCAAACAGCTGATGTCCCAGCCCTTTAGGGTACCATTGGTAAGAGGCCTCTTGGTTGTGGTGGTGGAATCCTTCACCTTAACTTGTCCTATCCGTGTGCCATTTGGCTATCCATCAGGGGACAAAGGAATTTATGCCAAAATTTGTAAATTGCATCTATAATACCTAAGTGAAGTACTGCGTAAAGTGCCTTTGCCAGGTTAAGGTAGGCACTGTGCACCTTTTTGCCTTCATCCATAGCTCTAGTGACCCTTCTTAAAGAAGTGGAGGTGTTGGTATCCTTTACTCTAACTGCCTTACCTTTCAACCTTTCCCTATGCACTTATCAAGTTTTCAACCTGCTGATGTTCTAATTGCTACTTGACTACTATTTCTTTTTCTTTTGGATTTTTCCTGGTTAGGGGTCACCACAGCGGATCATCTGTCTGCTCATGATTGGCAGTGGAATTTTATGGTGCCGAGTTGCCAGCCCGGCGCCCAACCTGTGACAGAAGGCACACACACACACATGCACACACTCACACCTAGGGCCAATTTAGAGTGTCCAATCCACCTACTGCATGTCTTTGGGATGTTGAAGGAAACCGGAGGAAACCCACGCAATTACAGGGAGGACAAGCAGACTACACACAGAAGGCACCCCAGCCGAGAATCAAACTGGAGAACCTCTTGCTGTGAGGCAGCAACACTAACCACTGCACCACCATGGCTGCCCCCAATTGCTACTTCACCACTAAATACCCATAAGAAATTAGCTACTGCTTCTGTATACATACCCCCAGGCAACAACATCCCCATCCTAGAACACTTTTTTTCCTGGATTTCCCAAACCATCTCTTACAAAACTGTTGTCGTAGGTGATGTAAATATTGACTAGAATGCTCTAAACACTGATTACCCTACCTCCTCCATTACCCTCTTTGGCTTCTCTCAGTTAACCTCCAGTCCCACTCATCTAGACAAACATAACAACTCTGCCTCCACTCTAGACTGGGTCCTCACCTCCAATCCTAATCCTTACTATAACCCCATTACCCTACCTGACAGCCTTAGTGACCACAATCCCACATCCATACTTAGACACTCTCCTCAACTATATAAAATCCTGCAATTCAAAGACTGCCTTAAACTTTTTATTTCAGTCTAGACGCATCCATCCACTTGCTTTCATATATTAACTGGTCCTTCCTTCACAATCTTCCCATAGAGGAAGCAGTCCTGGCTTTTAATAAAACCTTTCTAGGCATGCTTAATTCTCTGGCCACATGAGAAAAATAAGGCCCAAAACTCACAATGCCCCCCCTGGTTAACACACGCCACCAGTAGCCTTAGGAACAATAGGGATAGTACATGGAAAAAATGGAATAAATCCAAATCCTCCCCAATCTTCAAACTTATAGAGAACTCCACAACTTAACCAAAGAGAAAAAGTCACCCTTGACAAACAGAACTTCTTTCGTAAGCCTCTAAATAATCCTCACTCTAACCCGCATAAATTCTGGCAATCTGTTAATAAGCTGCTTCATCCAGGAAATCTGTCACCACCAAATCCCTGCCCTAACAGCTCACCCACAGATACTGCTACATTCCATAATACTTTTTTTGATTAACTCTGTCTGCACCCTTAACAAAAATACTAAAATCGTAGACACCACTCCCGTCAGTCCTACCCCCTCTAGCACCTTTTCTCTTAAATCTGCCCTTACAAACTATGTCAAGTCTCTTCTTTCCCAAATTAAAACATCAGTAAACAATCTACCCCCACATTTTCTAAAAATTGCTGCCAACTCTATCGCTCACCCTATTAATCAATAGGTTCATCAAGGAAAACATTGTGCCTGATATCTGGAAAACATTCTACATCATACACCTACATAAAGGTGGCAACTCAATTGACCCCTCCAACTTCAGGCCCATTGCCACCCTGTCTCCCCTGTACAAAGTTCTGTAAAAATGCATTCACAAACAGCTCATTCAATACCTTCTCCAAGAAAATCTTCTTACCCCCCTCACAGCATGGCTTTCACCCAAAACACAGTACTGCTACTGCTCTGACTTCCTTCATCAACACTATCACTAAATCACAAGACAACAATAAGTTAGTCTCCTGCTTGTTTGTTGACCTATCCAAAGCCTTCGATACGGTTTCCCACAGTCTATGTTTATCCAAACTCTCCTCTCTAACCCTCTCAGACTCTGCACTGTTTTGCTTCTCCAGGTAACTGTCAAACAGATCACAGGCAGTGAAATGGCAGTCTAATTTCTCTCCTTTCCTACCTGTTCAAACTGGGGTGCCCCAAGGCTCCATCCTTGGACCCTTACTTTTTAACATCTTTATAAATAACGTGTGCTCTTGTTGTCCACTGACTACAATTATTCAATATGCTGATGATTCCACAATCATCTCATGCTCTGACAATATCACTCACCTTCATACCATCTCCCAAGAATCTCTTCGCTCCATGGAAAGATGGCTTACTTCCAATCAACTGCTACTGAATCCAAAGAAAACTGAACTCCTATTCCTTCCTACATCTCTCCAACAGCACAAAGCTACCTTTTCAGTCTCCTCCCTCAGTAATACAACTATATCCACTGAACCTCACACCAAACTCCTAGGTGTGATCATCAACGACCGTCTAAAGTCTGATCGCCAAACTCAACAATGTATTAAGGAGACCCATCAAAAGCTAGGTCTACTTTACAGGCACAAAAAATTCTTCTGTAATGCTTCCAGACTCTCCCTTGCACAAGCATTTTTACTTCCCACACTCCTGAATGCTGCCCATAGAGTCACTTACCTCCAATCAAATCTTCTGACTAAATTAGAACTCGCTTATAATAAAATTCCAAGATTTGCCTCCAACCAACCTTACCACTCATCATTGCATATCCCTAACGAGTCTGCAGTGGCTGCAATTTCATCACCAAATTTTACCACCCCAGCTCCTTATGGACCATTTCTACATCAACCTACATCCTCTCATTCAACCTTATACCCCTCACTGCGCTCTCCTTAGCCCACAACAGAATCTATTGCAACTTTACAGGCCAAATAAAAATATTGGCAAACTACTATATTCCTGTTCTACAGCAAACGCGTGGAACAAACTACCATCAAATGTCAGATGTACTACTAATCCTACCTCCTTTAAAATAGTTCTCAAGGACACTCTCCATAATTCTTCGTCATGCTCTTGCAATGACCCTACATGGCTTCTACATACTAATCAGTCTGTTACCTTACAGCTTTCTAGTACTGTATTTCATTTCCCCCTGTATAACCTTGCTACACTTTACAACCCAGCTGTCTCTCTCAGCTTGTCTTTTCACGTTACCTACTTTAAGTACTCTGTTCATAACATCCCATCTTCTTTCCTCTTCACTGTCTCCAAAATCTGTATTTTGTCATACTTGGCACCAATTTATTTATTTTATTTATTTTACATTTGTTAACCGGGGATGTCTGACTGAGCCGAAAAGGCCCTTTTTCAGCAGAGGCCCGGGGAGAAAAGCTTCTCAAAGAAAAATTACAGACACATTTAGTTATTTAGACATGATCAGTCTTACTGTCTTTCGGCTTTTCCCGGTTAGGGGTCGCCACAGCGGAACTCCGATCCGCTAATGATTGGCAGTTGATTTTTACATGCTGGCTTGCTGGGCCTGATGCACAACCTTCAATGAAGGAATGCCCATTCACTCATGTCGACACACAGAAGACGCTCTAACTGAGAATCAAACAGGCAACGTATTTAGACATGATCATTATACACACAAATTACAGGAGACATGTTTTTACAGTGGTGTGCGGCACATAAACAGTTACAGTGGAGAGAACAAACAAAAAATATTAATTTTAAAAATAAAGGTAATTAATAGATTTGTGGTGTACAGCTGAAATTTGGAACATAGGTAGAATACATACATAGTACACAGGTACAGTACATACATTGCAGATTAGCCAGTGTTTGTGAGTAAGATTGAAAACTATTATCAAGTGCTCTAGATTTTGTATGTATGTGTTATCCGCTTTCACTAGCCTGTGGAGCAGCCATGGCACTGCCAATTTTCCTTGAAATGTTGCCTGATGAGGTCTTTAAAGGAGGCTTTGGATGATGTGTTTTGAATGCTTGTAGGGACAGAGTTCCATTTTTTAGCCACTGAACTACTATATAGTGTATCTCTAAAGCTATTGTAGCTGTTGGTGACTTCTAGTAGTAGTTTGCTTGATGATCTAAGAGGCCTTTTGGCTGAGTGATGTTGTACTAGGTTTTTGAGGGCAGGACACTTATTGGGGAGGTAATAGATAGACTGACAGAGGCAGAGCTGATTGTAGGTTAGGAGGTTGGGCAGTTCAAGCCAGTGGAGCTGTCTCAAAGCAGTACAGTGATGAGTTCTATATGAGCAATTTGCAGCAAAGCGGGCAATTCTGTTATAGCAGGCTTCCATTTTGCTTAGTTCAGTTTTGTTGAGATTGGTCAGAATGGGAGATGCATATAGTAGGGTGGATAGAAGTTGGGAGCGAGCAATGGCTGATCTTGTGTTGTTGGTAAGAAATGGTTTGATACGGTAGAGCGACCCCAGTTTGGCATGTACTTTTTTAATAGTTAAGTTGAGATGACTATCACATTTTAGGTGGGAGTCTATGGTTATTCCCAATAGCTTAGCCTGTGCCACTGGAGCAATTGGAGTAGCATTAGTGGAGTAGATAGTGAATTGACTGTTAGTGTTTTTGTTAGAACTGGTTATAATCATAAGCTGAGTTTTCTTTGGATTGAGGATAAGTAGGGCTTTGGTAAGGTAGTTTTCAACGTCAGAGAATGCTAGTTGAGTTTGACCATGCTATGATTGTATTTTTTCTCATACTATTTGTTCATCTGTATTCGTTTGTTAATTTTTTATATCTTGCATTTGTTTGTTTGATATGTTACTAATTTGCTTATGTTAATTTACTATTTTTGGTAAATGTACTCTTGAAGCTTTTCTCCTAGGATCTCCACTAAAAACAGGCCTTTGGCCTAGTCAGACTAACCTGGTTAACAAATGTCAATAAATAAATAAAATTTAGTAAGTATGGTCTTCCCTTGATAAAACTGAATTGTGATAGATCTGGTGTTTGAAGATGTTCTATGTCTTTGTTTATCAGATCCATAATAATTCTTTCCATGGCATTGCATAAAAGACTAGTCAAACATGTGGGTCTGTAGTTCTCTAGGTCTCTTGTTAATCCCTCTTGGGATAGAGGGATGACCATTGCAGCCTTCCATTCCCTGAGGACTAAGCCTGACTGGAGGCTGTGGCTGAATAGAGAATCTAGTAGGCCTGACAAGTCATGTTCCAAGCTGTTTAGGTGGCAACCTGGGATATTATCAGGACCTACTGATGAAGTGTTTTAGCTTTGGAGAGTGCAGTGAGGACTTTTTTCTTTAGTGGTAGTTGGGGAAGAAATGGTAGAGTGTATTTCCTGGGAGTTATAGGGGGATAAAATTGGAAGTAAATTTATTAGCCAGCAAATTTCCTGTATCCTCTGATTCACTGTAGGGACTTACATTTACTATTAGTTCAGCCCACTGCTAGGTGTTCCTCATAAGGTTACATACATAAATAAAAAATTCCTTATGGTTGTCCTTCACCTGGAGGGATATTTTGCCTCAAAATTGGCTTTGGTGGACTTGATTAGTCCCGAGTTGCTTGTTGAGACTGATGAGGGAGCTTTTTGCCTGCTTGGCATAGGCCTCCAAGTTTTGCACAGTATTTTCCTCTTTTTTTTTTGCCACCAAGTGCGTTGTTTTTGGAGATTGTCCTAACTTCATTTTGGTTTGGTTATTTACATGGTCATACATGGTGTCTGTAAACTCTTCTGCATAGGCCACAGTGTCCTCCATATTTGGGGGGGGGGCTTGGAAGTCAGTTATACCATCACTTTATAGGAGTTCTTAAAAGTTCTGGGGTTTGCTGGGAGTTCAGACTTTCTTTATTTTACTGGTGAACATTTTCTGATCTGATCTTATTAGTGAGGACATTACACTGGGGGGGGGGGGGGGGGTAACAATTCCAAATATTTATGAGTACTAGATCCAGGATATTTGTAAACCTACAGAGTGCTTGCATTGGCAAAATCCACGAATCTTTGAGCCTGCATGTTAGTGCTTGTGTATATTTCGCAGTTTATGATGGGATAGTTGAAAATGCCCATGAATATTGTGTTGGGTTGAATAGTGAGTGATTCCGGTACATTCCACCACATGATGTGGTTATCTTGGGTCAACTATGGGGACCTATAGCTAGCAAGAATGTTACATGGGCCTTTGCCTAAGGTTAGTTGGACATGGATTAGCTCAAGCTTGTCATATTGCTTGACCATTGAGGTGTGGTTACTTTTTATTTAGATTGATGTACCTCCACCTCTTGTCCCTTCTTGTACAGTAGCTTGTGTGGAAGACATTAGTCTTGCACTGCTGGAAGCCTTCCATGGCTTTAAACCATCACTGAGTAACTGCATAGATGTCAACACTCTTAAGGGTGAGAAGTGCGTCTGTGTAGCAGAGCTTCTTTTTTAGATTCCTAACGCTGAGCAGTAATACCTTTAGTTTATTTTGAGTAGAATTTACTATGTTGGAATGTTTAGTAGGCTGACAGTGCTTTAAAAATGCACTATATGGGTGGATAATGTTGTGGCCAGTATCTAGAAGCCTTGTGAGAAAGAGTGTCAACCATCCCTGGCACAGAAATGTGTTTGGTCAATCATGTCTTCCCATGCCAGCAATAATGGACACCAGTAACTAAACCAATTGTTAAAATCAATCACCTTCTGTTTATATTGTGGTATTATCCTTGGAGAAGATAGACTGTAGCTCAGTGCTAGGCTCATACCTGCCTGGGACACACAATATGAAAGCTCTATCATGTCTTCCTCTTCATGTAGTCCAGGTAGGTATGTCATCAGACCAATGATTGAGTACAATGCCCCATTCGGAATGTATCTGACCCGACACTTGCAGCAGCTGGAGAGGCCACAAAAGTTCCTCACCAAAAGGATAAAGGGTCTCAAACATCTGTCCTATGCTGCCCGACTGAAAGAACTCCAGCTCTATTCAGTCGCTTACCGCTTGCTCAGAGGTGACCTTTGCCTAACAGACAAGGCCATGTCAAATCCAGATTTGATGAATATGCTTCACCTCAAAAAATCTAGATCCACCAGAGCCACAAGGGCGGGAGACTTAAACCTCGACACGGCTATTAATAGGACGTGCTGGAGGGATAGATTCATCACCCAAAGACTCCCTATGCTGTGGAATAAAATCCCGGTATATGTGAGGCAGAGCACCTCGCTGGCCTTGTTCAAGAGAAATCTTGACCAATGGATGGGAGATCGCAGATATACCCCAGGGATTACCTCAGTGTCACTGCTCGACAGAGGCACAGCAAAATAATGGGTATAGTTCCCCATACTAAAGGGGTGGCGTAAGCCACAAAACTATGGGCTAGGCTTGTAAATGCCCTCGGGCAGATAGCCTAGTATGAACCTATGAACCTATGAACACCCATATGGATTATTACAGAGTCATACTGGTACTGTGGTTCAGTGTACTGAGTATGTGTGTGGTCTGATGGTTCTCTGCCCCTGACGGGCAACTGACCACGATTGTCTCCTTTAGTCAGCCAGGTGAGTGGGGCATTGGTGTGTCTCACAAATATAGTCTCCCATGACCAATATACAGGTGTACATCACTTAATGTCCTTCCATACAATGTCTGACCGCATTTATGTCCACACTGTGCTAAGTGGACATAAATAGAATAGGACATTACGCAGGAGGATGTTAAGAGAAGCACATTGTAAAGTATACAGTGTTTGATTAATGTCAGAGTCACTTAATGTTCAATGAGATAGGACCTGTCCCAAACATTAAGTGACGGTTACTTGTATTGGGTTGTGTGGTACTTTGCCTTAAGGGCTTAGAGGTTGAGACATTATGAAATGAAGTTGTATGTTTCCTGGGAAGTTTTGTCTTTGTAGAGTGTTTGGGAGGTTGTTGAGGACAGCATCTGGGAGCCCTTTGAGGTGTGGGTAGATTGCATTTAAGAACTTCAGCATATGTGAGTTTGTGTTTGATCCATAGTAGGTGTGGTATGTGTGTGTTACTGCGAACCTGTTTGGAAGTATCAGTGTCTGTATGTGAGAGCTTTGTTTCATTACAGCTCTCACATACTGCGTCAGTCTGCTTCAGAATAAGGTGGTTATCAGTAAATATGAGACAACTGTTACACTCTTTCAAGATGCCTGTTTTCACCAGGCTGGCTACACAGACAGTTGAAAAGTAAATATCCATAGCCATAGATCCTCTTTTTTTTTTCTTCCCCTGATCTGTAAGGAGCACTGCAAGAGAGAGTTGTTTGGCTAGGGGAAGAGTTCTATGGTTGAGCTAAAACGACACTCCTGAGATAATGCTTCTAAGCGGGCAAACTGGCTGTTCTGCACTCAGCTAGATACTTGTGAAAACAGCAGAAGTTTTATGTAGAAAATTACAACTCTAGGTGCCTGCATCTCTACAGGGCACTGCAAACCACCTCTGCACAGTGCAGAACAGGTTATAGGAGGCAGGCTAGACAGGAATCCAGTAAAAATGTAATATAAATGTGTATACACGGGTCACCTTCATTTCATCTAAAGTTCATTTGCCCGACAAAAATTTCAGGCAGCTCAATTGCCTGACAGTTCATTTCCCCAACAATTAGAAAAAAGCAAGTAAAAGGTATATGTCCTTTTCCCCACTGTAGTGTGATCCTGGAGTTAGAATATATAGTTAGGAGGGTGTGGGAGTTGTGGGGACGAAGCCCCCCACCTACTTTGGTTTTATATTGTCTAGTTTGTTTTTTTATTCACTAAGACCAAAGTAGGTGGGGAGCTTCAACCCCCAACTATATGTTCTAACTCCAGGATTGTACTACTGTGGGGAAAAGGGCATATACCTTTTACTTGCCTTTTTCTAATTGTCGAGCAAATGATCTGTCGTGCAATTGAACTGTCAGGCAAATGAAGATGACCCTTTATACACACACACACACACACACACACACATATGTATATATAGATATACATATATATATATATATATATATATATGTATATATAGATATACATATATATATATATATATATATATATATATATATATATATATATAAACTAACAAACACTTCTACTCAGAAAAAAAAAAAGATGAGGCCAAATTGTGTTTTAATAGTGATAAGAACTTCATCAGAAATCATTAAATATATGCACGTTCTTTCAATAAATACGTACTTTGTCAATCGTGGTGCAGCAGTTTGTGTTGTCACCTCAAAGCAAGAGGGTCTCTGGTTCAGTTCTTGGCTGGTGTGCCTTCTGTGCAGAGCCTGTGTGTCCTTCCTGCGTTATTGTGGGTTTCCTCCGAGAGCTCCGGCTTCCTCCCATGTTTCAAAGACTGTGTTTGAAGCATTTCTCCCTGGGCCTCTGCTAAAACGTGGCTCATTCCAAGTCAGACTTTCCTGGTAAACAAATGTTAAATAAATAAAAGAAAGAAAGAAAAAAAAATGGTTACCAACAAAAGGCTTGACTTGTTCTAGTACCAAGAATTTGAAACTCTGAAATCCCCAGCAAAAGTACTGTGTTTCGCTAATGCATTGTGGAGATCATGGTTCCGGATTACTCTTCAATGTTCTTTGATGTGGTCTGCCAGCTCCCTGGACATTTTACCTATGTAAAGTATATTGCATTTGGTGCAGATACTTGCATATTCTACAGTGGTGGTGGTGCTGCCATTGAAGGTGTCTTTAGAAATTACTGTGAAGTCGTTGTGTGGAAACTTATATTGGTTTCCTTGTAGAATGTGTTTGCAAATGACACAATACCCTCAGGGGAACCAGCCTGCAGGATGGGAGTCCAAAGTCCTGGACAGAAGGAAAACAGGGGTATCCCTTAGTTGCTGGAATTTCATTTTTATGGTGTTGCTTTTTTAAAACTAAATGTGGGTTGGGTGGATAGAGCCCTGGAGAGGTCATGGTTGCTGTGAATAATGTCCCAGTTTCTGGTCAGAATGTCCCCGATGGGAACCATGTCCCTGGAGATTGGTAGTGGGAAACTGAGGGTGAACTCAGCCATGGGACTGCTCATGGGATTTGTGTAGAATACCTGTTTCACTATAGGTGGGAACTTGGTATCACTGGTGTTATTGAACTCGGTCAGAATCCTAGTCACCAGAGTTAGCAGGTAGTTTCTTTGGAGAGCTAGGTTGCTGAGGAGTGCACATTCATTCCAGAATATGCTGTCTTCACTTATGATGATGGACAATCTGATGAACTGTCCCTTCACTATCTATTTTATTTTACATTTGTTAACCGGGTTAGTCTGGCTGAGCTTTTGGCTCATTTTCAGCAGAGACCCGGGGAGAAAAGCTCCTCAGGACTAGAAAACAATGTATTAAATTTTAGTAACATAGTAGTAACAATCAGCTATAGGAGCTTACAAGCAGAGACCCGGAGAGAAAAAAAGCTCCTCAGGCAATTCAATTATACAGAGTATTAACAATTGGCAGACAAGTATGTGAGTTGTTACAAACAAGGTTTTAAACAATTAGCAGAAGAAAATGTGACTAGTTACAATATTATTTAAGCTGCTTAGAGCAAAATGAGTTAATAGTTAGGCAGATGCTTATTTAAAGTGGGTCGGATCAAGTTGTGTAGGAGTTTGGAAACAAGAAAGGAAAGTAAGAATGGCTAGTAGGAGATGTAGGGGAGGTAGAGTATAGGAGACAGACTAGACAGGTAGGTTGTTTTGAGACTGTAAGAATTAAGAGTGTTTGGAGATAGAGGAAGGGAAGAGGTAGAAGAGGCAGGGGAATAGTGTTAGAGATACATTAAGAGTGAGGTGGTGAAATAGGTGAAAGGATGGTGCTTTCGGTGTGGTTGGCTAAAGTGGCAAGACCACTTTGTTTTTAGGTATTTCCTTGTGGCTAATTTGAAATGTTTGCTATGCTGGAGGGATTTTATTTCCAAGGGGAGTTGGTTCCAGGATGCAGCTGGGTTATAGTTATAGAGAAGGCAGCCTGTTTTGGTTTTGGGTTTGTAGATGTCTAATAATTCTTGATTTGAGCTGTGTAGAGTCCTAGCAGGGGAATAGTTGGATATGATGGTGTAGAGGCTGGGGCAGAAGGAGGGTAGATAGGGGATAGAGTGGATTATTTGTAATTGGTATACTTGGAGCAGCTGAGGGAATTCTAGCCAGTCTAGTTGTTGTAGTGCCAAGCAGTGGTGTGACTTGTAGGTTTGGTTAGCTGCATATCTGGCAATCTTATTATAGGTAGTTTCAAGCTTAGAAATAAGTGTAGAATTTAGGTTTGTGAATATGTGGCAGCTGTACAGGAGTGTCGGGAGTAATAAAGCCTGGGAGAGAGTTATTCGGGCAGTGTTAGTTAAGTATTTCTTGCTACGGAAAAGATGTCCAAGTTTCTGATGAGTTCTTTTTACTGAGTTAGTAATATGGAGATCAAACTTAAGCTGATCATCTATTGTAACACCTAGCAATTTAGTACTACATTCAGCTAAGATGATACTGTTGCTGGAGGATAAGATGGTACATGTACTTTTGAGTGTGGTGATATTTTTAGGGAGGAAGAGTAGGAGCTTAGTTTTTTTTTGGGTTAAGTATTAGTTTATCACTAAGCCAAGTCTCAGTGGTGTGGAAGAATGCCTGGGTAGTTGAGTGGAGGTCAGTTGGGTTGTCAGCAATGGTTATAACAGTTGAGTCATCAGCATATTGCACAAAAGATGACTGGGGACAAGAGGAGTAGAGCAAGTTGGTGAAAATATTAGAGTAGTGGTCCAAGTATGGACCCTTGGGGAACTCCCATTTGTACAGTGAGAGGGGTGGATAGTGCAGAGAGCCATTTAACTGATTGCTGGTGGGTAGAGAGATAGCTGGAGAACCAGGAGATAGTAGGGGGGAGATAAATGTAAGTTAGTGAGTTTATCTAGAAGGAGTGGGTGAGAGACAGTGTCAAAGGCTTTAGAAAGGTCAAGGAATAGGCATGAGACAAATTTATTGTTATCTCGAGCTAGGGAGACTATGTTGATGAATGATATGAGTGCAGTAGTTGTACTATGCTTGGGACGGAAACCATGCTGTGTGGGTGTGAGAAGGTTTTCCCGGTGAAGGTAATGCATTACCTGCTTATGAATGCATTTCTCTAGGATTTTTAAGAGTGGAGAGAGTATGGCAATCGGTCTGAAGTTGGATATGCCTGAGGAGTTGCCCCCTTTTTGAATGGGTAGAGTAAAGAAATTCTTCCATACAGTGGGGACATAGGATTCAGAAATGGATCGATTGATTAAGATGGATACAGGATATGCAAGAGGTTCAGAGGCACTCTGTAGGAAGTAAGAGGGTAGCTTGTCAACAGAAGGGGAGCAAGGTTTAAGTTTAGAGAGTAATGACTTTGCATAATTAGTTGATACTGCTTTTAGAGAGAAGGAGTTAGGAGGGTTTGGAAGAGGTATAGAGTTTGTGGGGGTGCTAGTGTTGTTTCTGGGGAGAGAGAGTTTATTATGGAGGTTATTGAGTTTATAAAATGATTGTTAAATTTGTTGGCTATGTCTTCAGGTGTTGCATTGGGACATGGGTTAGGAGTGGAAGGGTTTCCTGGATGAAGAGTCTGTTTTATAGAGCTCCAGAATTTCTTTGGGTCTGATTTAAGAGTAGAGGGAGGATTGGCCTAGAAGTTTATTTTGTCATAATGGATGAATTATTTTATTTCTGAGTTCTTTATATTTCTGAAGAAGAGAAGGGGTCCTAGTTTTAGTCCACATTTTCCAAATCCTATCCCGGTCTTTCATGAGGGTTCTGGTAGATTTAGTGAGCCAGGGAGCAGTATTAGATTTGATTCTAATCATACAAAGAGGAGCAAGGGAATTAAGAATATTTAGGAATATAGTGTTGAAGGAGTGGACAGCTTCATCTAAAGGAAGAGTGGTAAGGTAAGACCAGTTAATTTTGGAGAGTTGGTGAATAAAGGAGTTAGGACAGAAATGAGAAAGGGAGCGGGTGGTAATATATTTGTTAGGTTTGATAAGGTGGGGAGTATGTCTGGTTACTGTTATAGGGCAGTGGTCACTGAGGGCATTTGGAAGGGTTTGGGAGTAGTTTTGAGGGTGGGAGACCAATATCCAGTCTAGAAGAGAGCTAGGTAGGTGAGATTTATTAATGTAGGTTGGGGTTGTGATTAGCTGCTCAAACCCATGTAGGTTTATACAGGAAGTAGTGTTGGGAGCTTGTATTGTAAGCCAATCAATATTTACATCTCCCAGTATAATTATTTCATTGTGGATGGTATGTGAGAGGTGAGATGGGATGTTCTCAAGTATGTTAATATTATCACCAGGGGGAATATAGATTGCTGCGACAGTTATGGTGTTGAAACTGTTAAGTTTGAAGTTGGTCAGTAGGAGTTCAGCTGGTGAGAAGGAGGATAAGTCTAGTGTGGGACTGATTTGGGAGAGACAATTGGAGTAGAGTATGGAGACTCCCCCTCCTTTTCTTTTAGGTCGATCTAATCTAAGGATAGTATAGCCAGGAGGGATGATTTCACTTTCCAGATGGTGTGGTTTTTAACCATGTTTCAGTTAGGGTAACTATGTCAGGAGTATAGTTAGCTATCCAAGCATGGAGTTCATGAACTTTATTTACAAGGCTCCTGACATTGATAGAGCAGAATTGTACTTGTTTCTGTTGGTTGGAGGGGTTGGCAGGTTTAGATACAGGGGGTTATTGTTCAGGGTAGTGTCTGTAGGGCCTGGATTAGGATGAATGTCACCAAATAGAAGTAGAGGTTTGTAATGGAGTTTTAATTTGAGTAAGTAGACTTTATTTTTGTGTTTTAAAGGGGAGGGGGAGATATTTTTATTTTAGGAATGGGAGTGGTGGGGGGAAGGATGGAGGGACAAATTAGTATATAGGGTTGTGGTGTAGTACATGAGTTAAGAGTGGTGTTTGAGGGATGGAAATAGGGAGTAGGTAATTGTGAGTGATAGGAGGTGAGGTGATGGAGTATAAGGAGTAGAGAAGGTAAGAGTATAGTTTGAGTTGTAGGAGACATGTCACTTTATGGGATGTAGAACACAGGATGAGAGGAAGGGGTGGGAGTAAGGTATAGTAGTCTTTGATAGTGGATAGTAGGTAAGTGTGGGGAGGAGCAAAAAAGGGAGGTAGTATGAGAACAGGAAGCAGAGGGGTGGGGATTAGGGAGCAAGTGAGGGGGTGTGGTTGTATGGATAGGTGTAAAGGTAATGATATGGGGGTGGGTGGGAGGCGAGTGAAGTGATACGGAGCGGGGGTACACCTTCCAGATAGAACTTAGCTAAAATAAAACTATCAGCTAGTCCAGGGACAGTTACTAGAAATGCTACACCTGGAGGGCTTTCAGCTGCAATTAGAGCAAATATGGCATCCAGGGTTTTTAAAACCTTTGGTGTGTTGTACCTAAGCTGTCACTTGGGGGGTGGGAGAAGGGAGGGAAACCATCAATTGGAATTTAAAGTAGCAAGTGATAATCCAAGGCACTCTGCTTACCTAGCTAATTATCAAAGAACAGCTAAGGAATTAAGGTAAACATACAGGCACCCTTGTTCATGAACTGGAAGGTTTCTCCAAGAAAAACTCTGTGTAGGAGTACACCACAGGTAGAATTTGTATGCTGTTTACTATTCTGCAATGGCAGATTTTATTCTCTTTTATATTTGTATTCCTCTTAACTCATTGTTTGCTGCATACAATGTAGCTAAAGATAAAAACAGCTGGAGACTTTGCACCTCTGTTTGGTGTTTAGTGAAGAACAAGTATTGAGGAGGAGGGACTGAAGGGTATGATTATTGAGAGGTGCTAAATACCTTCACTTATAACAAATTATCAACAGTGAAATGGATGAAAGGGGTAGGGTGGGCTAAGAGGAAGAAGGTTTGCAGCTGTTGCCCCTGGGGTATGCACTCTAGCTGACTGTAACAGATTTTCACAAGGCATAACAGTAGTCACAAAAGCTGGCACCTATACTACACAAGTGGCAACAACAAGGTTCTTGGAGTTTTAACCTGGGGCTGCAGTCTATTTTTGGATGATTGCTGGTTAGAGTTTTCTTTGCTTTTAACTGGAGTGAGAGGATTCCTTGCTCACACAAGTGGGGGGGGGGGCAAAGTGATCAGGTCCTCAGTGGCTTAGAGATGCTACTATGTTTGATTTCATGAAGAAGAGGTGTTGGCTGTTAAACTCTAAATAGTTGCTCCGGTAAGTGTTCTTTCTATGTATTTTAGACTGTGAGGATCGAGTTACAGTGCCCCAATATATTTCAATATCTAGGAATTGAACTTTGTGGCTGATCCCAGCCACTGTGTTGGACAAGAAATCAATACTGTCAGATAAAGCAATGAGGAAGCTTTCAAGCTGCAATTTTTCCCTCTTCCTCACAAAAAAAAAATATCTTCTATATAGCGATGATACAATTCAATGTTGCTAAAGCCAGGGAAGGTGGACAGGGTCTCAGTTTCCCAAGTGCTGAGTGCTATATTAGCATAAGCTGGGGCCATCTTGGACCCCATGGCAACTCCTTTTTGTTGCTGGAAAATCTGGCCAAAGCATGTATCTACAGATCTACGATCAGGATATCAGGGATCTCCTCTCTAAAGAAACAATCAGAAATGGTTAAATTTGTCCAAACAAGAAAGAGCAACCCTGAATGAACTTGGCAAAGAAAAAACTCTTGAGTCTTGAAAAATGATAGGGGCACAGATACTGTAGTCATATAACAATCTGAGTACATTACAAAGATTGAGCCTTGTCTCTGTGATGTTTACAAACATGTTGCTTATGATGATATTTGCAAGCATTTTAGGTTAATTTATGTATTTTTAAATGAATGTTTAAATGACAGGTCAGAATCTCCCTGAAATCCCTAAAAATCACTCCTGAAGAATATAGCTTTATGTCCATAACCAATCCTAGCCTGGGCAAACTGTTCATGATACCCAAAATCCACAAAATCCCAAACAACCCTCCATTCAGATTAATATTCAGCAACAGTAGAACCAAAATGGAGAATATGTCTGAATTTTAGATACATTACCGAAGCCCATAGTTCAGAACACCCAGTTCTGTCTTAGAGATTCATGGGCTTTCCAGAATGAGCTCTACCAGCTTAATCTGACTGAAGGTGAGTACCTTTTAGAGACCCTGGATATTGAGGCACTGTATACCAAAACTTCCACTTAGAGGGGCTCTCAAACTAACCCACAATTTTCTCTCCATTGAAACAATTATGAGTAACCCTGGATTGGAAACAACCTGTGGGCTCATCTCTTTAGTCCTTGACAATAACTTCTTCCACTTTAATGGCCAGATTTTCCAGTAACAAAAAGGAGTAGCCATGGGGTCCAAGATGGCCCCAGCTTATGATAATATAGTGCTCTGCGCTTGGGAAAACTGACACCCTCTCCACTCTCCTGTGCTTTAGTAACATTACATTGTATCATTGCTATATCTGCAATATATTTTTTTGTGTGGAAGGGAACTAAATTGGAGCTTGAAAGCTTCCTCTTTGCTTTATCTGACAGTATTGACTTCTTGTTGCTCACGGTGGCTGGGATCGGCCACAAAGTTCAATCACTACCTGTTGAAATATCTTGAGACAGTGTAACTTGGTCCTTCCAGTCAGAAAGGACACTTAGCTGAAACTATTTAGAGTTTAAGAGCCAACACCCCTTCTCTATGAAATTGAACATAGTGAAAGGACAGTTAATCAGATTGGCCCACATTGTAAATGAAGGCAAGCATATTCTGGATTGAATGCGCACACCGCAGCAATCTATTTCTCTAAAGAACCTACCTGCCAACTCTGGTGAATAGGATCCTGACTGAGGTCAGCAACGTCAGACATACCAAGGCAAGTTCCTGTGCAAACTGAAACAGGGATTCCACATGAATCCCATGAGCACTCCTACAGCTGAGTTTACCCTCATTTTCCCACTACCGATCTCTAGAAGCATGATTCCCATCACGGAGATTCTGACCAGAAATTGGGACATTATTCCAGTAACAGCAATCTCTCCAGGGCTCTAGGCACCCAATCTACCTTTAGTTCTAAAAAAAAAAAAAAATAAAAAAAAAAAAGCAACACCCTAATAATGAAATTCCAGTGACTAAGGGATCCGCCCTTTTTCTTTCTGTCCAGACTTTGGACTTCCATCCTGCAGGCTGGTTCCCCTGAGGGTATTGTGTCACTTGCAAACACATTCTACAAGGAAACCAATACAAGTTTCTGCACAACGACTTTACAGTAATTTGTAAAGGCACATTCAATTGCAGCAGCACCAATATGGTATGTGCAAGTATCTGCACCAACTGCAATGCATTTTACATAGGTAAAATGTCGCAGAGGCTGGCAGACCGCATCAAAGAACATTGCAGAGCAATGAGGAATCACGATCTCCACAATGCATTAGTGAAACACAGTAATACTTGCTGAGGATTTCAGAGTTTCAAATTCTTAGTACTAGAACAAGTCAAGCCTTTTGTCAGTGGCCAGGACACGTTACTTGAAGTCCTAGAACTTAGATGGCAACTTTTGTTTAATGCAGAAACTCCACCAGGGCTCACTGAATATCTTGATATTACATGCACTTTATGGTGGTACAGGCATTAACAGACACACCCCCCACAGTGACCTGTTCCGATCTCTGCAGTCTCAATCTACGCTGGTTAATTGCTTGAATGGTCACTCTGATGGAAGATGTACCTGTTTTAACTGCAAAATTGGCTGAAACCAATTAGTCATTATTTAAATATTAGGTGATTGACATAACACAGGTTTTTATTGATAGAATGTGCATGTATTTAATGATTTCTGATGACGTTCTTATCACTTTTAAACAATGAAAGCACTAAAAACACACTTCAGTCTCGTCTTTTTGCCTCTGGGTAGAAGTGCTTGTTAGCAACTGATAGGTTTCTTCTATATTTGTTTTTACTTTTTATAAAGTATATAATGTGTATATATATATATATATATATATATATATATATATATATATATATATATATATATTTTTCTTCTACATTTGTTTTTACTTTTTATATAGTATATATATATATATATATATATATATATATATATATATATATATATATATAATATGGGTCTATTTCTCATCATTGAAAATACACTTTATGAAACACCAGAAAGCCGACTCTACTTCAGCAAAAGTGCAATTCAACAAAAACTCACTACTGCGAACCACACGTAATCGAAATACAACAACAGTAACACAAACACTGCAAACACATTTTTTCAGGGGAACTTGCCTCCCTGCACCCCCTAGGTCCTGCTACTTGTATATACTAACTCAGAGATCACATTACAGTGGGGAAAGGGGTATACTTCCTTATGCTCACTGTACCGCGATGTATATTAACACCCTCCCATTACAAATTTCAGTAGTAATGAAAAAGCACCGCACCTGTTCTGTCAAAGGATCCCAGGAGTGCTGACCATTGTTCGGTTATGTGTGGTTTGCGATAGTGAGTTTTCATTGAACTGCACTTTTGATAAAGTGGAGTCAGCTTTCTGGTGTTCGTTAAAGTATACTTTCTGTGACAGGAAGTATTCCCATATAGAAATCTCCCTCTCTCCATATATATAGACACACACACACACACACACACACACACACACACACACACACACACACACACACACACACACACACACACAAAAGATCCATATCTTGCAGCAATTCACAGTTTATTCACTGTTGTGCACTATTGTGAGTGGTACTACAAAGCTAAGGTTTACAGACCACATAAAATGCAAGCACTTTTGGTTAAAATAAGAAAAAAATGCAGAAAAGAACAATACACAATTTAAAATACTCTGAATATTGCACTGTATACTAATTGACTGGGATGATGTGAAACCTTGATGGTTTGAGGTATCAGTGCCCAGTAAAATTAGCACTGGCAGGTGGGGGGTGGAGTCCAAAAATCAGTGCAGTCAAATAGCAGTTGCAAACTCAGAGCTGCTGTAGCTGGATAAGAATATAAATGAAAAAAAATGTTTCTCAGCTCCTCCTACTAGCTAGATCAAATTCTTATTATATGAATGAATGCAAACAATACTTCCTCACTGACCCTAGCCAACAACTTTTAAGACTCAAAGAAAAAAAAACTTTGCATGTAAAACAACATTTAAAATACAAAAAACTGTAATATAATAATACTAAAATCAAAACATAATGGATATATCCAAACCTTAAAAGGAAAAAAATCCAAATATCAATGCAGTCAAGCAACAGTTTGAAACTCGTACTACTTGTAGCTGGAGAGGAATGTAGGTTTGTTTGTGTCTTTCGGCTTTTCCCGGTTAGGGGTCGCCACAGTGGAACTCCGATCCGCTAATGATTGGTAGTGGATTTTTACATACCGGGTTACCAGCCCTGACGCACAACCTTCAACGAAGGCACGCCCCATTCACGTATGCCTCCACACAGAAGACGCTCTAGCTGAGAATCGAACGGGACGTCTTGCTATGAGGCGACAACGCTACCGCAGCACCGAGAGGAATGTAGGTGAACACCTTAATAAGAAAACTGTTGTTTAGCTTCTCCCACTAATTAACCTGATCTAATTCCTGTTAATTCAATAAATGCTCACTGAATGTTTCTTAACTCACCCTAACCAGCAACTTTTAAATTAGGGATAAGACGCCCCTGTGCTGGTCCTGCGGTAGTGCTGCTCATTCTTCGCCTCCTGTTCCACACCAGAAAACTCTCTCCAGAAGCTCCCCCCATTCATCACAAGCCTAAGGAATACCTCCCGCCAATACCCCTGACTCTTCTCTGGAAGTTGCTGGCTATTGTTGGACTAAAGAAGTACTACTGAAGACTGCCCCTGAGTAACTTTTGTGAAATTCCACAGCAGAAAACTCTCTCCAGAAGCTCCCCCCATTCATCACAAGCCTAAGGAATACCTCCCGCCAATACCCCTGACTCTTCTCTGGAAGTTGCTGGCTATTGTTGGACTAAAAAAGTACTACTGAAGACTGCCCCTGAGTAACTTTTGTGAAATTCCACACCAGAAAACTCTCTCCAGAAGCTCCCCCCATTCATCACAAGCCTAAGGAATACCTCCCGCCAATACCCCTGACTCTTCTCTGGAAGTTGCTGGCTATTGTTGGACTAAAGAAGTACTACTGAAGACTGCCTCTGAGTAACTTTTGTGAAATTCCACACCAGAAAACTCTCTCCAAAAGCTCCCCCCATTCATCACAAGCCTAAGGAATACCTCCCGCCAATACCCCTGACTCTTCTCTGGAAGTTGCTGGCTATTGTTGGACTAAAGAAGTACTACTGAAGACTGCCCCTGAGTAACTTTTGTAAAAGTAGGTAGCCTAACACCACCTACTGTCTTTGCAAACTACCTACTTAATGTTTGTATTTTCCTATAACTTCCCTTGTAAGTGAGCCAGCAGCCTACCGTAGACCACAAGACCTTACTCCCCTCGTCTGGTCATCTGAGTCCTACATATTTTTCCCTCCGTACAGGTTAAGTGTCCTCCACCTCCTTTTCAGCCTGCCTATCTCTATTTCGCCACTAGGTGGCAGCACCTACCATCCATAGGGCAATATATCTTTTATTTTTATTTGGCTCCCCTCCTAAGTAGCTGCCTAGGTATCTCTCGAGCCATTGTTCTCCAACTATATCCTGGTTCTTCCACCCCTGAACAGATAACCATAGATAACTTGCCCCTCTGTTTCTCTTCTGATAGTTAGTTATCTTACCTTTTTATTTACATACTCTACCTGCTTATATTGCTTTCACAGCTGCAGTGGCTGATACTTTTTCTGCTGCTGGTTCTTCCTTCTGTACTTAGCCTCCTGTTATTCCCCTGCCCACCATTCTATCTCCCCGCCTCTCTACCTGTCTGACCTCACCTGTGTTTATTCCCTCCCCCCTTCACCTGCCCTCCCCCTAGTCTACATATAGAGGATTTGGCTTGTGGCGCCATTTTTAAATTAGGGATAAGACGCCCCTGTGCTGGTCCTGCGGTAGTGCTGCTTGTTCTTCGCCTCCTGGTAAGTTAGCTCACTGTGGTTAATTGTATCTTGGTTGACTGGCTTATTTATGGTTTTATGTGTTCAAACTTGTGTATCCAGACCTTAGCCGCTAAAGTGATTGTTGTACTTTTCTGCGATGCCTATTGTCCTCACCTGGCGACTTCTGAGCCCTTGACATAACCGTTTACACAAGTGCCTGCATAAACGCAAACGCAAGCAGGTTTCAAGTAGACTTGCCCCCACAGTGTGTATGATATCTGTCGACCACTCTACGGCGACTCTCTGGGCATTTCTTCCCTTTGCTAAATTGCCTAGTTATGACTTGTGTGCTCAAACCTGTGTATCCAAACCATAGCCGCTAAAGTGATCGTTATACTGCTCCGCGCTGCCTGTCGCCCTCATTTCTGCGACTTCTGAGCCCCTGACATAACCATTCTCACAAGTGCCTGCATAAAAGTAAATGCAAGCAAGTTCCACGTAGATTTAACCCCACAGTGCTTATGATACCAGTCAGCCATTCTATGGCGACTTTCTGGGCCATGTGCACTTCCTTTTACTCCTTTCAGCTAACAGAAAAGCCTTTATAGATGCATGTGATACCTTCACACTCACAACGGGAATTTACTAATCTCTTTACATATTCTCTCTCTCCCTTATACTACTATAGAGGCAAGCACAAGCGTGTACGCCACCAAAACGGCTATACAACGCCACAAAACTAAGCGGACCCTATTAGAAGGAGTGAGCAATTTTCTCTCACCCCTTCCAACCATATGATCCTTCACTTAGACCTTGCAACACAGTGTCGCTGCAATACTACTGATGAAAAGGCATATTCTGATGTCTGGAGCGTTTCTGCTTCACTAAGGCACTGTGAAACTGGCCTGCTTTGTATATCTTCCATATATAACATTGGTTATGCTATGTGCTATTGTCTAGTGAAATATATTGCCTGTTATTTGATCATTTTACTGAGTATCAAAGCCAGTCTCAATGCTTAGATAGCCCTGCCTCATCATATTTGTACTAGCCTGAACTGTTTTTTTGCTGTGTCTTATCTATAGTGCTGCATACTGCTTTTAATCTGTGTTTTGTAAGTGCTTAATCTACCCATACCTTATTACTGTTGTAGAGCTGCTTTTGTAGATGCAACTATATTGGTAACCCTGTTCTGTTTCATACGTAACCTGCATATATATTGTAGAGCTATTTTTATATTTCGTAGAAGCAACTGTATTTTTTTACCCTGTACTTACTATACTCTAAACTGCAAATATATATCTTCTGTACCTCTGCTGCCTCTACTACTACTCTCCTTCACTGCTAACCCCCTATACATTCCCTCCTTCAGTCCCTATTTCTTCTAACCCCCTATCTCCCTTCAAATTCACCCTTTTCATTCTACTTCATCTCTGTGGTATATTCTACAGCTCTCTAACTCCCTACTGTATTACCTCTCTCCCTTACCCTTTCTGCATTGTATAACCTACTACTCCTCTATCCTATCTCTTCCCCACTCCTTGCATACTCTCCACTGTACTCCCTCTTCTGTTCACTTGTAACCTTAACCTCCTATTAAACCTAATCCTAGTTTATCTTTTCCTCTCATTTTACAGTTCCACACCAGAAAACTCTCTCCAGAAGCTCCCCCCATTCATCACAAGCCTAAGGAATACCTCCCGCCAATACCCCTGACTCTTCTCTGGAAGTTGCTGGCTGTTGTTGGACTAAAGAAGTACTACTGAAGACTGCCCCTGAGTAACTTTTGTGAAAGTAGGTAGCCTAACACCACCTACTGTCTTTGCAAACTACCTACTTAATGTTTGTATTTTCCTATAACTTCCCTTGTAAGCAAGCCAGCAGCCTACCATAGACCACAAGACCTTACTCCCCTCGTCTGGTCATCTGAGTCCTACATATTTTTCCCTCTGTACAGGTTAAGTGTCCTCCACCTCCTTTTCAGCCTGTCTATCTCTATTTCACCACTAGGTGGCAGCACCTACCATCTATAGGGCAATATATCTTTTATTTTTATTTGGCTCCCCTCCTAAGTAGCTGCCTAGGTATCTCTCGAGCCATTGTTCTCCAACTATATCCTGGTTCTTCCACCCCTGAACAGATAACCATAGATAACTTGCCCCTCTGTTTCTCTTCTGATAGTTAGTTATCTTACCTTTTTATTTACATACTCTACCTGCTTATATTGCTTTCACAGCTGCAGTGGCTGATACTTTTTCTGCTGCTGGTTCTTCCTTCTGTTCTTCCCCGCTCCGTTCGCCCTTCGGGCTCACTCCGCTCCCCTACCCTACCCCCAAATTCCACCCACCCCCACTACATCCATACTTATACCTACATAACCACACCTACTTCCTCTCCCACAACTCCTCCCCTTCCTCCTTTATTTCCCTCCCCTGCACAACTTTCCTCCACCACAAATCCCATCAACCCCTTTCTCTATACACCACACATCCCTAATCTAACTACTAACCATAAATATCCCATAAAAACCCAAACATGCATCCAAAGTATACACTCTTCTCCATTCAAATATTTCTCTTACTTTACCTAACCTTCATCTACTACCTTACCCAGCCTAACAAGCTATCTCACTCCCCATTCTATCACACAACCTCCTCTCTCCACTTACTCCTCCCCTACTCAATCATACCAATATCTCCTACACTTTACCCTATCAAACCCAATCTCTGCTTTCACTTCAAACTTATTTCACTAAAAACTACTACCCACACCCTACCAAACATATCTCCTACAACCTCTACTATTTATGACAAAAAACACAAAAACCCATACTACACAATACAAATTCTAACATCTCTACTTTTAGCTGGGGATATACATCCTAACCCAGGCCCAAACACCCCCCCCTTCTTCAAAATCCATTCAATTTGCATCCCTGAATGCACAAAGCATAGCAAACAAAGCTCCAACCCTTCAAGCCTGGTTACACTATAATAAACCAGATATCTTAGGCATATCTGAAACCTGGTTAAAGCCACATATAAAAGATATGGAGATAATTCCTGCCAACTACTCCATTATCAGAGCAGACAGAACCCCGCGAAAAGGAGGTGGTGTAGCTCTACTATACTCATCCTCCCTATCCATTACTCCTTACAATAAAGTTATTCCTCAATTCAACAATGCAGAATTAATAATAGGCCTACTTCGATTAAATAAACACAAAAATATATGCATAGCCTCACTCTACATTCCCCCAGGCGACAATATCCCCACACTGGAGGATATCCTCTCCTGGTTCTCTTCCAATATTTCTAACGAAACCATCATCATGGGAGACACTAACATCAATTGGTCTACCATTCAATCCCATACCCCCTCCATTAACATCAACCTGTATAACTTCACTCAACTCATCAACTCCACTACTAGGCCCTCTAAAGACTTCTCTTCTGGCAGTACTTTAGATTGGATATTAGTCTCTCACCCCACAATTACCCTGATAGTGGAATTCTTCCTGACTCCCTAAGCGACCACCTTCCCATCTTTGCCACTCGCCTCTCTTCTTCCGTACAAGTTTCCCATAACTACATCACTTTCAGAGACCAAAAAAACTTCAACCCAGAAGCCTTCTCTAACTCCCTAAAATGCCTTAACTGGTACCCACTAAAAACTCTTCCTCTGGAAAGTGCTATCACTCACTTTAATTCCACTTTCTTAAACCTGTTAAATGCACATGCTCCCTTAAAAACCAGAAGACTAAAAAACAAAACTACCCCTTGGCTAACTAAAAATACACTAACAACCATGCGACTAAGAGATAAAGCCTGGGCTCGCTATCTGAAGCACAAATCTCCCACTACTCTTAATGACTACAAAACTCTTCGTAACTCAGTAAAGAAGCTTATCACTGCAGACCAACACAACTATTACTCTTCTCTTCAAAGTAAATACAAAACCGACCCACAAAACTTCTGGAGAGGTATATCCTCTCTCTTAAAACCCGGTACAACTGAAAACCCAAACCCCAACCCAAGCATACAAGACAACGACCTTGCCATCGAGTTTAACTCCTTTTTCACTGACTGCATTTCCAAACTAACCTCTTCCTTCTCCTCCAACCATCCACCTCCAACTCCCCCCCCCTACTCCTCCCCCTGCTCCACTCTGTCATCCTACTACCTCCCAACCTCTTAAATTCTCCCTGGAACCAATCCCTACTTCCACTATCAAAAAACTCCTGAAAAAGCTAAAACCTTGCACAAATGCCCCCGATAACATCCCCTCACACTTCCTCAGTATAGCTGCAGATGCTATCACCCTGCCAATTAGTATCCTAATCAACCGCTCCATCCAAGAAAGTCACGTTCCTCAAATCTGGAAAAAGGCTTATATAATTCCCTGCCATAAAGGAGGAAATAATACTAGCGTTACCAACTTCCGGCCCATCGCTATCCTCTCTCCTATTTCAAAAATTCTAGAGAAATGTATTCACCTTCAACTCCTCCCCTACTTACTAGACAAGAACCTACTAACTTCTTCTCAACACGGCTTCCGTTCCAATCACAGCACTATGCCAGCCCTCCTATCATTCCTCGAAAATGTGAACAAGGCTAGAGACTCTGGCCTCATTGTATCTACCATTCTACTTGATCTCTCCAAAGCTTTTGACACTATCTCCCATAACTTACTTCTAACTAAACTCTTCAAGCTAAACCTTTCACCTTCTGCTCTAAATTGGTTCACCAGCTATCTCTCTGACCGGCATCAAGCTGTTAAGTGGAAAAAATCCATCTCCTCTTTCCTTAATAGCCCCACAGGTGTTCCACAAGGTTCCATATTAGGACCCCTTCTCTTTAATATCTTTGTAAATGACTACTATCACTCTATCCCCTATGCTAACATCATCCAATATGCAGATGATTCTACAATCATCTGTGCTTCATCTTCCATTTCAACTCTCCAAAAGCTGACTCAAGATGCCTTCTCCACCACAGAACAGTGGATGAAAGACAACCATCTTGCACTGAATGCAGCTAAATCAAAACTAATGATATTCACCCCCTCTAAAACCAACACACTGGATCAACAATCATTCTCCATCACCAGTCAAAATAATAACCCATTTGAACTGGTAACTGAAGCCAAGCTTCTAGGAGTCCAAATTGATAATAACCTTACTTTCAAGTCCCATCTACTACAAAACATTAAAAAACCCCACCAAAAACTAGGCCTGCTGTATCGTCACAAACAATTCCTCTCACCTACTACCAAACTCACTCTCTCTACCACATTTCTCTTACCCTCCCTCCTTTATGGTGCCCCTCTTTTAACTAATCTACAATCATCTCTCAAAACAAAACTTTCAACCTGTTATAATGAAATAGCCAAATTTGCCACTAGCAATAAATCTTCAACCCATCACTGTGTACCACTCCACAAACTAAATTGGCTTGAACTTCCCAACTACCTCTCCTACACTCAACTAACACATGCACACAAACTCATTTTTCAACCATCCCTCTGTCCCTCCCTGTCCACTACCTTTAAAATTCACCATACTCAAAGACTTCTTAGATCTACTAATCAAAACATAATAGAAGTCTTTAGACCCCATCGCCCCACAGGACAAAACCTCCTCTCCTATTCGCTAGCACGCCTATGGAACTCCCACCCTCCATTCGTACCATCACTAGCCTTCCTACCTTTAAAAAATCACTCCACTCCTACCTGTCATCCACATGGGAATGCTCCTGCTCCTACCCCACATAATCTTTCTATACTCTCTACTGTATTCCACCTTTTACTCTCTCTACCTCAGACAGTAATCTATTCCTTAATAGTTCCTATCCTCCTGAAAGCCTTATGCACCTATCTACTCACTTCCTTATCCTTGTGCCTATGATATAATTTGATTTCAACTTTAATACGTTTTATTATTTGATTGTATTAATGCTTAACTTTACTCATTGTAATCACTGTTCCTCATGATGTCATGTACAATACTTTGGATGTAAATCTCTATAATATGTAAACTGCATATAACTCTCTATAATATGTAATCTGTAATGGAGCTTTTCTCCCCAGGACTCCATTGAAAACGGGTTCTCTTGGCCCAATGGACTATCCTGGTTAACCAACAGCAAATAAACAAATAAATAAATAAATAAATAAAATTGTACTCTAATAAGAGTAAAATCAAAATGAAAAATAGTTCTAAAGATCCAAAAAGACTCCCCAAATATAATTGGGGTGAATCCCTCTTGGCACAGACAGCAGTAGTTCTCTCTTCTCTTGAAACTGGCCAAAGGCAATTGCTACAAGCTTCCCACAGAATGTATTTATACAAGACAGGGATTATTTGATACGCTCCAAACTGAAAATGCTTCAACTGACTGCCTGAATGAAAGAGTTTTAAAATATCTTTTAGGCAGTTTTTTTTTACTGAGGACGTACACCAGGTATTCAAAGAGGCTAAGACACCTGCTACTAGAAAATCATATATATGTAGATGGAAATGATTTTCTAATTACTGCCATACTAAGAACCAGGATCATTTTAAGGTACAGATGCCTCTGGTTCTAGACTGTATCTGTGGTTATTATCATTGGGCCTTTCTTACTCATATCAAAATTTCACTTTGCAGCAGTATCTACTGGTCTGCCCTTGCATCATCCTTCAGCCCTGCCTTACCTTACATCAACAAGTCTTTGAAAGGGGTCTTGCATATCTATTCAAGTAGAAAACAGGTGGCTCGTCCTTGGGATCTTAACTTTGTGCTGGAAAAATGTAACACTTCTTCCATTTGAACCCCCTTATCAGGCTGATTAATTACCTATTGCTCTGACCACTGCAAGAATATTGTCTTGAGTTACAGGCTGTTATGGTGAGCCAAACCTGTCTCATTTTTCACAAGGATAGGGTGTGTTTGAGAACAAGTCCTTCACAAATGTCTAAAGTAGTTTCTGAGTTTACTTTGCCAAGCAGTACATCTCCCTGTATTCTTTCTAGAATCTAAAACAAGGGAGAAAGATTTTTTTTATTCTGGATGTCCACAAACAGCTCAGATACTACTTGGACAGAACAAAATCCTTCAGGACGGTCAATCAGCTATTTATTTCCCATGAAGGTAGGAAAACAGATCAACCAGTATCAAAACAGACCATTTGAAAATGCCTATCTGAGGCTATTTCTTTGATAGTCTCACCTTAACAAGATACTTCCAGGCAGGGTTAAGGCCCAATCTACCAAGGTTTTGGCTTATGGAGCTTTTTGGAAGGTGGTAGACACTGTAAATGTCCTAAAGGCAGTAACTTAGTGGCCTGTACATACTTTTAGAAAACATTACAAACTGGATTCTTTTTCTATGTCCGGGACAATTTTTGCTACAACTGTCCTCCAGGATTCTTAATATGATTTTTTCCACTTTGCAATTTTTCCAAGCTCTTGTAATCTACCCATACAATTTAGGATGCTGCAACAGTGATCTATTGATGAAAATAGTACACTTGAAGTAATAACCAAACCCAAAAATCCACAGCCAGTCAGCCAGAGGTAAATCCAAGGACACACTGGAGAAATATCCCAGAAAAACACAAGTTTATTGTCCACACAAACAGAATTGAGTGCTTTCATAAAGTAACTTCCTCAGAATCACTGAACTTCCTTCAACACCATCCTTAAATACCTCCCCCTCTTATCACATGACCAGGATAAAACAACACTTAGAGGATAAGAAATGAATAACTGGAATGTACTATAAAAGAAAATACACCCCCCCTATATGCAAACATATTACATATACATACATATACATAACTCAAACAACAATGGTACACATGCAAAAGTTAGGTTAAAAACTTGAAAACCCCCTCCCTTACAAACCCTATAATAATGGGGAAACTGAATTGTATGGTAACTGTTGAATAAATCAAGGGTTCACAGTAATTGTAATTCCATAGGGATTATTTATGTAGCGAAGTGCCAAATGTGCGACCAGTTACTTTACGAGAGGAAGCTACTTTACGAAAGCGCTCAATCCTGTTTGTGTGGATAATAAACTTGTGTTTTTCTGGGATATTTTTCCAGTGTGTCCTTGGATTTACTTCTGGCTGACTGGCTGTGGATTGTCCTATTACACTTGAAGTAAACTTACCATAACAGTAGATGATCAAATAGATCACTGTTTCAGCAGGGATGCACTTCCTCAATCTCCCTGTTTGGCCTATGTTTTTTGCCAGAGTGTGGATATTTATATATTTTTTTTCTGGCATTTTCCCTTTTCTCAGGGATCTAGCCTCCCTTACTGCTAACAAAGAAAGCTCTGAAGGATTTGGAACCAAAACCACTGAACCTATTTATCTGTCCTTGAGCCAGACAGTGGTTTGGATGCATGGAAGGTGCCCTGAAGCTTTGAATACTGGCTGGTAATCATTTCCTTTGCAGGATATTTATTTATTTACTTATTTGGTTTTTGTTTACCAGGAAAGTCCACTGGGCCGAAGGTACCCATTTTCAGTAGAGGGCTGGGGAGAAGAGCACCGCAGTACAAAATATGTCAGTTAAAGATTACAAAGTTGAAGTACAGAAAATTACAAAGACATTACAATGACAATTACAGAGAAATTACAAAGAACTTACAAGCAATAAATATATACAAGTTGTTGATTTAGCATGTATACTGCTTACACTATTGCCAACAGTGATCTATTCAGGCATCTACTATTATGGGAAGCTTACCTATATGACTGTACTTTTTTTTTATGATTTCACCTTCAACTGTGTTTGATAAACCATGTAAGAAATTTAGTATAATGACTCCTGGAAGGGCACATTTTAGCTGCTATTCATTCACATTTTTATTGGCAGGTTATGACATCCCATTGGACCATCTTTGGTTAAATATTATGAAACATGAAATATCAACTGACACTGGAGGAGGAACAGCGGTGCAGCAGAAAGAAATTTCTTGTACTTGTATGAGAAGTAAGTACTTTTTAACTGTCTGAGTAATTGCACTTACAGGTAAAGGTGAGTTAGTATTTTGGGGGTGGAGCAAGATGATGTGTTCTCACTTAGGATAGGTGTATCAGCCCTTTAAAAATATGAAAACATTCCAAAAAAGAACCTTTTCTAAAAGTACTAAAAGCCAAAAGCTAATTCTACCTCATGTGATCAGAAAAAACAACTCCATAAAGGAAGCTCCTTTGAAATAACCAAATCCAAGAACACTACTGTGTCTGTTCCTAGGGGAGTGTTATCAGTGTTGTAATTTGCAGGGTGTCCATCTTCCCAAAGGGTATAATTATGCATTTTTTGCATTGAGTCTTAGGTCATGGTTCTGGCAACATTTATTTGTCTGTGACAGACCCTTGTGGAGGATATCTACATATCTGAGGGATTTTATGGTTACACTCAGTTTGCAGTCATCAGCAAATTTGGTCAGCCAAAGGCCTTCTACATTTACCTTGACTTCAGAGAAATATATTTCAAAAGAAGAGGTTCCAGCCCTGTAGGGAACCACTGGTAACAGGCCTCTTGGCAGAGGTGGAATCCTTCACCCTAAGTTCATTTGTCTTATCCATGAGCCATTTGGCTATCCATCAGGAGACATAGGAATTTATGCCTAAATTTGTAAAGTTTATCTATAATACCTGAGTGAGGTATTGTGTCAAATGCCTTTGCCAGGTTAAGGTAGGCAGTATGCACCATTTTGCCTTCATCCATGTCTCTAGTGACCCTTCTCAAAGACGTCCACAATGTTTAGTAAGTATGATCTGCCCTTGACAAAACCAAATTGTGGTAGCTCTAGTGTACAAAGATGTCCTATGTCTCTGTTTACCAGATCCATGATAATTCTTCCCATGGCCTCGCATACAAGACTAGTCAAACATATGGGCCTGTAGTTCTCTAGGTCTGTTGTTGATCCCTCTTTGGGTATAGGGATAACCGTTGCAGTCTTCCATTCCCTGAGGATTAAGCCTGTCTGGAGGCTGTGGCTAAACAGAGAATCTTGTGGACCTGACAAGTTGTGTCCTAAACTATTTAGGTGGCATCCTGGGATATTATCAGCACCCACTGTTGGAAGTGTTTTTAGCTTTGGAGAGTACAGTGAGGACCTGTTCTTTAGTGATAGTGGGGAAGAAATGATAGAGGATATTTCCTGGGAGTTATACAGGGATAAAATTCAAGCTACATTTTATTAGCCAGAAAATGTGCTGCATCCTCTGGTTCACTATAAGGAGTTTCATTTAATTTTAGTACAGCCCACTGCTAGGTGTTCCCCATAAGGTTACTGTTACTCATCTGGTCAAGATAAAACAGACAAACATTTCTGGGTTCTGTTGAAGCAGCTTTATTACACACAAACACATCAGAAATGAGGCTTTGTAACTTAAACTTAAATAAACTTATGAACAGACTGACTACCACATTCATCTACTTGCCTGCACATGGTCTGTATTTATATGCATGTGCTACATCTGGAAATGCTTCTTAAAGGTACATACACATGCTCTGATCAACACCCTCCTTCTTTGAGAAATAGTCCTTATACAAAATGACAGTATTCAGTGACATGCAATTTACAGACATGATCTTTTGACATGCAGTTATACAGAACTAGTTGTATAAGTCATACAAAATTAGACACATATAAAACAAATATGCCCAAGTTGCTGTGTATTTTACTGTAGGCCTAGAAGTATGACCTGATCTTGTCACATAGCATTCAGAATTGAATCTAGCAATGGGGACTGTCTTCAAGGAATGTTCAACTTTGGGGACATCTGGGACATTATCAGGAATGGGAATGGATACTGCGATGTTTTCCTTGGTACTAACATTGTCTGGGTTGCTCTGAGATCTAGAGTCTGTATCACAGGTGCAATGCTGTGATATCATTTCTGATACAGGAAGAAGATATTTGTGGTTTCTCCTGTATTCTATACCCTCAGAGTCCACTAAGTAGGATCTCAGCTTGTACATATACCTCTCACTTGACCAATTCGATCAAAGCTTTTCGCCATTTGCATCTGAACTGTCTCTCCTTATTTTAATGGATGAAGAAATCTGTTTATTTTATCATAGCTGGACCTCAAAAGAACGCTTCTTAAAAATTTGGGTTTTGATTGTTCTGTTGTTTTTAGCATTAGGCACCAACAAATTAAAACTGATAGGCAAGGTTGATCTGGTTTGCCTAGATAGAAGTCTGTGAGCAGACAAGCCTAGTGGGTTGTCTGGGGGTATATTTCTGAGATTAAGTAAATTCCAGAAAATATCGGTATTGTCATGCTTTGACCTCTCCAGTAATTGCTTTGCACTCTGTACTGCACGTTCAGCAAGGCCGTTTGACTGAGGATATTCAGGACTGCTGTTAATATGGATAAAGCCTCACTCTTTAGCAGATCTCTGAAACAGTTGACTGGTAAACTGAGAACCATTGTCAGAAATAACTTTATGTGGACTACCATGGACTGAGAAATGACATTTCATCATAGTAATAACAGCATTGTACATTAGGTTAGGTAGCAAATTGATCTCAAGCCAGTTTGAAGAGTCTACCAACACTAAGTAATGTTGACTATTCCATTCAAATATATCAGTTGCTACTGTTGACCTTGGTAGTTTAGGAATTTGGCTTAGATGAAGTGGCTGTTTTTGCAAATGTGGCTTAGCACTGTTGCACACTGAACAGGAAGAAAGCACTTCATCAATGCCTTTTGCTAGAGAAGGCCAAAGTACTAGTCCTCTCGCCCTTCTTTTGGTAGAATCGGAACCTGGGTGGCCATGATGTAAAATCTGAATGTATTCATGTTGTAAGGAAGTAGAAACAACAACCTTTGGACCTTTAAAAATGATAATATCTTCCATCAGCATCTCATCTCTGTATGGAAAGTAAGGTTATACTTCTGGTGGTACACAGGATTGTTTTGATGGCCATCTTACATTGACGAAGTAGTTGAGCTTTTGCAAATTTGGATCAGTCTTTGTATGATCGCTCAGCTCATCAAGTGTTTTGGTAGAAAAATTACGCACTTCCATGACATCACATTCAAAATTCTCTGCATCAAACTGTTCCATTGTATTTCTGGGTGAACTGGATAAGGTATTAGCCAGATAAGAAAGTTTACCCTTGTATAGACCATTTTGAAATTGTACTTTTGCAATTTGAGCATCATTTGTAGTCTTGCTGGAGTGGAATGCATAGGCTTCTTTAAAATAGTAACTAAAGGTTGATGGTCATTTTCTATCTGGATTGCTTAGCCATAAATATAACCATGGAACTTTGAACATGCGCACACAATTGCCAAAGGTTCCTTCTCAGTTTGAGTATACCGCATGTCAGTTTGGGTAAGAGTTCTAGATCCAGAGGCAACAGGTCTGCCCTCTTGAAGAATAAATGTGGCAAGACCAAACATTAAACCATCACAGGAAAGAACTACTGGTTTGTGGACATTATAATATCTTAATGTAAGTGGGTTAGCAATTTGCTGTTTGAGGTTGTCAAATGCTCTCTGGTGTTGGTCTAATCATGACCGTGCAACATTTTTGCATGTCAGCCCTCTTAAAGGTGCTGATAACTCACTAAAGTCAGGGATAAATTTGCCCAAATAGTTAACCATACCAAGAAAACGTCATAAGGCTTGGACATTGTCCGGAGCTGGCATCTCAAAAATGGCTGCTTGTTTGGAAGGAGCTGGTCATTAGCCTGTACTGGTAAATAAAAGATTAACATAAGTAACTTCTGGTAGTCTGAATATGCATTTCAGAGGACTGATCTTTAAATTCACTTCACAAGCTATGTCCAGAACTTTCCTAAGGGTACTGTCATGCTCTAGATCACCATTACCTCCAGCTAGTAAATCATCGACTATTGTTGCACATGGGTAACCTGAAAAAATGTGCTCTATTGCATGCTGAAAGACTTCACTGGCAGAATTTATTCCAAAAGGCATCCTGAGGAATCTGTATTTACCAAATGGGGTCCATTAAGCATTACTTGCCAAAATGAAGTCTTTGTGTCTAAGACAGAAGAAACTGTGGCATTTGGCATGAGGGTTGCAATTTCCTCGACTGTACATATAGGATGATTAGGTCTTGTTAATGCCATGTTCAAGTTTCTTGGGTCAATGCATATTCTGATTGCATCTGAATTTCTGTTATTAGCAGCTACCATGGAAAATACCCACTCAGTTGGTTCTGTGACTGGACAAATCACACCTTGCTGAACCTTTTTGTCTAACTGGACCTTGACTTTGTCTTACATAGCTATTGGAACTCTTCTTGCTGGTCTGACCACTGGACTGACCTCTCAGTGTACTTTCATGGAGTACACAACTTGGAAGTTTACCTAGCGTGGCATCAAAAACATCAGCATACTCTGAGAAAATAGTGTCACTGAAGCTGGAACTGAAACGTGCTTACATGATGTACTACTTTGGTAAAAGAAAGCAGTTTCATTCTTAAACTGTCTCTGAGACCTAATAATGACTGCATAGGTCTTAAGACTACATAAAACTGCAAGCTGTAACTATTCCAGCCAAATAGCATGAAAGCGCTACTGAGCCTTCAGTTTGAATATCTTCACTTCCATAAGCAACAAGCTTTGCACAATTGACCAAATTAAATTGCTCACCAGCTCTCACTTTAGCAAATGTTTCTGCTGACATTACATTACAGTTTGAGCCAGTGTCTACTTTGAGCTCTGTGGGCTTACCATTGATCAGAACAGTACAAAATACTTTATTATTTGCTAATAAATCTACTGCATTAACCTTTTCACCAACCACTGATATACCATCTACATAGAAAGTAGGGTTGCAGCTCTCTATATGATCAACCTGCTTTTTTAAGTGACCTTTCTTAATAACTGAATGAGACTTGCTTGATTTACAAAACTTTTGAAAATGATTCCATTTTTTTACACTTGTGGCATTGCTGACCAAATGCTAAGCACTTCTGTCTTTTAGGCTCATGGTTGGCACCACAGTTAAGACAGTTAACAATAAGACTTGACTTGGGTTTTGCTGACTCATGAGCATGCACGTTTTACTCAGCTAGTCTTGGAACTTACTAGAAAGCTACAGGTTCTCCCTGCAACACCTACAGGGGTTGCTGCTGCCATGTGCCTAGGCCTGTTTCTGCTTGCCAGGTGTTGCATGCTGTCTACGTTTGCCCTAGAGGCTACTGAAGCCATGCTCTTAATCACTCTTAAGCATACCTGTGTGCCTTTCTGTGAGCTCATGGATTTGACAAATCTGTATGGCTTTGCTCAACATTAAATCACTGTCATGAAGCAAATTCTTTCTCACTGCAACATTATTAATACCACACACAAGCCTGTCCTTTATTTAACTCGGCAAATCTTCATATTTTAGCTTTGTTTCTCAAGTCACTGATGTAAGCTGCAAAAGTTTCACCAAGCTTTTGGACTCTTGTATAAAATAAGTGCCTCTCTAATGTAAAATTTGCCTGGCGGTTGCACATTTATCTAAATTTACATTCTAAGCACTCAGGATGTTCCTTTGTTTCAGCTGGTACCACAGTCTGATGGTTTTCCCCTTCTCCTGCACATACTTCTGGTGCACACACAAATGAATGCTCTCTTTCAGTGGCTTGTTGTTGTTGTTGTCTTTCAGCTTTTCCCGGTTAGGGGTTGCCACAGTGGAACTCCGGTCCGCTAATGATTGGCAGCAGATTTTCATGAATGCCGAGGTGTCAGCTCGCCGTTCAACCTTCAACAAAGGCACACCCATTTACACATGTCTTTCGAACGCCCACCCAACCGCGGGGAGGACATGCAGACTCCACACAGAAGGCACTCCCCGCACTCCAGCTGAGAATCGAACGGGAGAACCTCTTGCTGTGAGGCAACAACACTACCGCTGCACCACCGCGGAAGTGACCCAGCTAAATTAAGCAAAATGAATGTCCTTGTATGTGCATCTTTCTCAGAAAATGCTGCTTGTATGAAAATATGATATTCCTGATCAAATACTCCAATTCTCTGCTGTCTTGTGATCAAACACAAATGGGCTTGGTCTGTGAAATGCCTCTGCCATGTCAACACACAGTAATGAAGGTGCTTGAAATCATGGTTGTACATGCAGACGTAAATACGAATGCCAGAACTTGTAATTATGCCCAGTACCACAACATACTCTTTGAAATAACTGTACTTTGCCAAACAAGTCTCTGTAGCACAAGAACACACTGAAATGACTGTACTTTGTGAAATCACTCCTTATCAGTGTAAGAAATACTTTGAAATGAATGCACTTTGTGAATAAAATGTACACAGCACAAGAACCTTTCAAAATCTCTGTACTTTGCAAAATAACTGCACAGTGTAAGTAACGCTCTGAAATGGTGGCTTTCTGTGAATAAATGCACACAGCACAAGAAACTTTTTTAAATGGATGTACTTTGACTGCACTTTGCAATATAACTGTATTTTACAACACATCAAACTCTTTGAATTAATTGCACTGTAATAAAGCACACAGTCTGCAAATACTTCGCAACACTCTGAGATATTTCAAACAATTCGGTCAATGCGAAATAGTAGTTTGTGTCCAAACACGGTCTTTTACTCAAAAACATGCAGTTGCCTTGCTCTTGTAAGTTTAATTTGCCCTTTTATTGTACTCGTTATGCCCTTTTATTGTACTTGTTATGCCCGTTTAATCTTATTATGCTCATTATACTTTTATTGTACTCGTTATGCCCTTTTATTGTACTCGTTATGCCTGTTTAATCTTATTATGCTCATTATACTTTTCTTGTACTCGTTATGCCTTTTTATTCTACCTGTTATGCCCTTTTATTGTACTCGTTATGCCCGTTTAATCTCTTATTATGCTCATTATACTTTTCTTGTACTCATTATGCCCTTTTATTCTACCTGTTATGCCCTTTTATTGTACTCGTTATGCCTGTTTAATCTCTTATTATGCTTATTATACTTTTCTTATGCCCGTTTTACTTTAAACATGCTCATTATGCAAACCAAAGGTAATTCTGAGCCCTTTATAAATAGTTTTGCTAGTTTTATCAAATAATGTGGTTTTGAACATTTTGTTTAATCAATAATGTGGTTTGTGCTTTTCGTTTGCTTAATAGTATGTTTTTGTGCTACTCGTTTGATCAGTAATGCGTTTTGTGCCTTATAAATGCTCTGTTTCATTTTCCTTGCCCAATAAATCATTTGTGCACTTTTCTTTACCTTTAGCTTGTTTCTGGCCCTTTTTCATTTGTCTTTGCTCTGTTTCACTTCTGCTTAGTCTGCCTTAACCTTCAACTCTGCACCTCATGGCTCATAGAAGTATCTCTTCTAATCGCAGTTCTGACACTGTGTTGCTCATAGGGTCAGGATAAAACATTTGTGGATTCTGTTCAAGCAGCTTTATTACACACAAACACATCAAGAATGAGGCTTTGTAACTTAAACTTATAAACAGACTGACTACCGCACTCATACATGTTAACACTCTGGCTGTTCTTGTAAATTGGCATTGTTGCCTGCACATGCTCTGTATTTATATGCATGTCCTACATCTGGAAATGCTTCTTAAAGGTACATACACATGTTCTGATCTACACTTATGTATGTAACTAAAAAAATCCTTATGTTTATCCATCTCCAGGAAGGCTATTTTTTCCTCAAAGTTGGCTTTGGTGGACTTGATGAGTCCCCTAAGTTGCTTTCTGAGACTGATAAGGGAGCTTTTTGCATGCTGGGCATAGTCCTCCTATTTTTGGACAGTGTTTTCTTTTTGTTATATAACCTCTTTATACTTGGTGTCTACCTGGGGCTTGTTTTTGGAGATTGTTCTAAGTTTATTTTGGTTTGGTACTCCTGTTTCTGTGCAGTTATTAACATGGTCATACATGGTTTCTGAACACTTCTGCATAGCCCACAGTGTTCTCCATATTTGGGGGGGGGGGGGGCTTGGAAGTTAGGTATGCCATCACATTGTAGGAGTTCTTAAAAGTTCTGTGGTTTGCTGGGAGTTCAGGCTTTCTTTATTTTACTGGTGACCACTTTGTGATCTGATCTTATTAGTGAGGACATTACATAGTGGGGGGGGGGGGGGTAACATTCTCACATATTTATGAGTAACAGATCCAAGATATTTACAAGAATACAGGGTGTTTCTATTGACAAAATCCAGGAATCTTTGAGCCCGCATGTTAGTGCATGTGTATATTTCCCAGTTTATGGTGGGATAGTTGAAATCACCCATGAATATGCTGTTGAGTTGGATAGTAAGGGACTCCAGTACTTTCTAGCACATGATGTGGTTATCTTGGGTCAACTATGGGGACCTGTAGTTAGCAAGAATGTTACATGGGACTTTGCCTAAGGTTAGTTGGACATAGATTAGCTCAAGCTTGTCATATTGCTTGACCATTGAGGTGTGGTTACTTTTTATTTAGATTGATGTACCTCCACCTCTTGTCCCTTCTTGTGCAGTAGCTTGTGTGGAAGACATTATAGCCTTGCACTGCCGGAAGCCTTCCATGGCTTTGAACCATGTCTCGGTAACAGCTCAGATGTCAACACTCTTAAGGGTGAGAAGTGCATCTATGTAATGAAGCATCTTGTTGAGACTCCTGATAATGAACAGTAAAACCTTTAGTTTATCTTGAGTAGAATTTACTATGTTAGAATGTTTACTAAGTTGACATTGCTTTAAAAAGGTATTATAAGGATGGATAATGTTTTGGCCAGTATCCGAAAGCCTAGTGGGGAAAGGTGCTGACCATTCCTGGTACAGCACTGTAGTCTGTTAATCATGTCCTCCCAAGCCAGCAAATGTTGGACCCCTTTAGAATAATACCAGTAATTAATAAAATTGTTAAAATCAATCACCTTCTGTGTATATTGTGGTGTTATCCTTGGAGAAGATAGACTGCAGCTCAGTGCTAGACTCATACCTGCCTGCGGCACATAATATGAAAGCTCTATCATGTCTCCCTCTTCATATAGTCCAGGTAGGTATGCCTCAGGTCATTAACACCCATATGGATTATTACACAGTCATACTGGTATTTATGGTTCAGTGTACTGAGTATGTGTGTGGTCTGATGGTTCTCTGCCCCTGACGGGCAACTGACCACGATTGTCTCCTTTAGTCAGCCTGGTGAGTGGGGCATTGGTGTGTCTCACAAATATAGTCTCCCATGTCCAATATACAGGTGTGCATAGCTTAATGTCCTTCCATACAATGTCTGGCCGCATTTATGTCCACACTGTGCTAAGTGGATGTAAACGCAGTCAGACATTACGCAGGAGGACGTTGAGAGAAGCACATTGTAAAGTATACAGTGTTCGGTTAAAGTCCGAGTCACTTAATGTTCAGTGGGATAGAACATATCCCAGACATTAAGTGACAGTTACTTGTATCGGGTTGTGTGGTAGTTTCCTTTAAGGGCTTAGAGGCTGAGACATTGTGAAATGAGGTTGTATGTTTCCTGGGAAGTTTTGTCTTTGTAGAGTGTTTGGGAGGTTGTTGAGGACAGCATCTGGGAAGACTCTGAGGTTTGGGTAGATTGCATTTAAGAACCTCAGCATATGTGAGTTTGTGTCTGGTCCATAGTAGGTGTAAATATCAGTGTCTGTATGCGAGAGCTTTGCCTCCAAAGAGATAGTGTAATTACATCTCTCACATACTGTCTTAGTCTGCTTAAGAATAAGGTGGGAGTCAGTAAACATGAGACAATTGTTATACTGTTCAAGATGCCCATTTTCACCAGGCTGGCTACAGAGATAGTAGAAAAGTGAATATCCATGGCCATAGATTTTTCCCTCATCTATGAGGAGCACTGCAAGAGAGAGTTTTTGGCATAGGGGGAGAAGTCTAGGGTTGATCTAAAACAATACTCCTGAGGTAATGCTTCTCAGCAGGCAAAGAAGCTGTTCTGCACTCAGCTAGATACTTGTGAATATAGAATAAATTGTATCTAGAAAATTACAGTTCTAGCTGCCTGCATCTCTACATGGCACTGCAAAGCACCTCTGCACAGTGCAGAACAGGTTATAGGAGACCAGCTAGAGAGGAATCCAGTAAAAATGCAGTATAAGTGTACACACATACACACCCACAGTTTTATATATATATGTGTATATATATATATATATATATATATATATATATATATATATATATGTGTGTGTGTGTGTGTGTGTAAAACTAACAAACACTTCTACTCAGAGGCAAAAAGATGAGGCTGAAGTGTGTTTTTAGCGCTTTCATTCTTTAATAGTGATAAGAACTTCATCAAAATCATTAAATATATGAACATTCATTTAATAAATACCTGTTTAATGTAAATGACTGCACAGTGGTGCAGCTGTTTGCATTGTCACCTCACAGGAATAGGTTCCCCAGTTCAATTCTTAGCTGGGGTGCCTTATGTGCAGAGTCTGCATGTCCTCTGTGTGTTCATGTGGGTTTCCTCTGGGTGCTCCGGTGTCCTCCCACATTGCAAAAACATGCATTTGAAGCATTTCTCCCTGGGCCTGTGGTGAAAATTGGCTCATTCAAATTCAGACTTTCCTGGTAAACAAATGTTAAATAAATGGTTTCAGCCAATTGTGCAGTTAAAGCAGGTACATATTCCATCGAATAACCAGCATAGACTGACATTGCAGAAATCAGAGCACACTACAGTTGGGGGTAGGGGTGTCTGTTAATACCTGTATCACCATAACATACACCTAATATTAAGATTTTCATTGAGTCCTGGTGGGGTTTCTTCAATAAGCAGCAGTTACTATCTAAGCTTTAGGAGTTCGAGTAACGTGTCCTGCTCACCAACAAAAGACTTGACTTGTTCTAGTACTAAGAATTTGAAACTCTGAAGTCCCCAACAAGAGTACAGTGTTTCACTAATGCATTGTGGAGATCAGGATTCCTGGTTGCTCCACAATGTTCTTTGATGTGGTCTGCCAGTCTCCGGGACATTTTATCTATGTAAAGCACATTGCAGTTGGTGCAGATACTTGCATATTCCACATTGTTGCTGCTGCAATTGAAGAATTATTGTAACGTTATGCAGAAGCTTGTATTGGTTTCCTTGTTGAATGTGTTTGCAAGTGACATAATACCCTCAGGGGAACCAGCCTGCAGGATGGGAGTCCAAAGTGCTGGACAGAAAGAAAAAGACAGGATCCCTTTGTCACTGCAATTTCATTCTTAGTGTGTTGCTTTTTTAAAAACTAAAGATGGGTTGGGTGCCTAGAGCCCTGGAGAGATTGTGGTTGCTGCGAATGATGTCCCAGTTTTTGGTCAGAATCTTCCTGATGGGAACCATGTCCCTGGAGATTGGTAGTGGGAAACTGAGGATGAACTCAGCCATAAGAGTGCTCATGGGATTCATGTGGAATCCCTGTTTCACTATGGGAGGGAACTTGGTATGTCTGGCATTGCTGACCTCAGTCAGAATCCTTTTCACCAGAGTTGGCAGGTAGTTTCTTTGGAGAACTAGGTTACTGATGTGTGTGCATTCATTCCAGAATATGCTGTCTTCACTTACAATGTGGGACAATCTGATGAATTGTCCCTTCATTATGTTTGATTTCAGGAAGAAGGGGTGTTGGCTGATTCTTTTTGTAGTCCAGGACAATTTTTGCAAGAACTGTCCTCCAGGAGGATTCTTAATCTTTTTCCACTTTGCAATTTTTCTAAGCTCTTGTAATCTACCGATGCAGTTTAGGCTTCTGCAACAGTAATATAACGATGAAACTAGTACACCTGAATTAAACTTACCACAACAGTAGATGATAAAATAAATCACCGTTTAAGCAGGGATAGACTTCCTCAATCCCCCTTTTTGGACTATGTTTTTTGCCGGGGTGTGGATATTTATATCCTCTATTTTTTCTAGCATTTTCCCTTTTCTCAAGGATGTAGCCTCCCTTACTGTTAAACAAGAAAGCTCTGAAGGATTTGATACCAAAACCACTGAACGTATGTGTATCTCCTTGAGCCAGTCAGTAGTTAGGATGCATGGGAGGTGCCCTGAAGCTTTGAATACTGGCTGGTGATCATATCCTTAGCAGGAAATAATACATGTACTGCTTACACTACTGCCAACAGTGACCTATTCAGACATCTACTCTTATGGGAAGCTTACCTGTACAACTGTACTTTTTTATGTATTTTTATCATTTCACCTTCAGCTGTGTATAACAAACCATGTAAGAAACATAGTGTGATGCTCTTGGAGGGTCACTTGATGCCACCAGGTGCATATGCAGTTAACTCCTACTGATGTCTCTAGGCATCAAATATTGCTTCTTCATATTTGCATCAATAATTAAATCTGAAAGTTCTGTACCATGGCAAATCTGATACCACTGAGAAAAACAACTACTGAAGAAACATTAAAAAGACCCAATAATTACTGCCCTCCTGTACACCAAACTTTAGCAGCTTTTGAGGTCAAATGTGAAATGGACATCAGGAAAGTACTGCAACCTTAACAATGGTGAGAAAAAAACATTGTTAGAGCTAGGCAGGGATAAGTATAGGCAGTTTATGAAGGCTGACAACGGAGGGGATATTGTTACCGGTAGCAGCAGCTATAACCAGAGGATAGAAGAAATGTTGATGGACACTAACTATTATGAGTCTTTAACTTTAGAGGAGATTAAGGCATCTTACAACAACTGGTACACGGACTTGATTGCACTTTATGGTGATGGTTTGTTAACAGATAACATGTTTGACTATTTACAGACACCTTCCCCAACTTGCCTAAATTCTTTGAAATCCCTAAGCTACGTAAAAATAGGGAAAACCCTCCTTACAGGCCAGTGATTGCAAGTAGGAGGTCCATGACTGAAACTGATTTTTTTTTTGTTACAACCTCTGGCTGAGAAGAACATTTCAGACAAAAGACTGTAGTGATTTTTAAAGGAAAATAAAAAAATGTTACAATTGACGTTGATAGCATTTTATTAACAACAGATGTTGAATAATTATAGGAGACTGGAATAACAGTTTAGGTGTTTACCTTACAAACACAAGGTGCAGGGTTTGATTCTTACATGGGGTAATTGGCTAGGCTTAAAATGGCTTGCAAATGCAGTTAGCCTAGTACTAATCTATGAACCTGTATACTGTACTTCCACGTAATTGTATTGAAACACTGATTGATTCATACTGAAAAAAACAACAATGGCCCACCAGCACAGCATGAAATAACAGTTAAATTTTTAGATATGGTGGTTAGCTACATTTTTTTAGGTTTAATGGAAATTACTATAAACAAAAGACTGGTATAGCCATGGGGCCAACTATGGACCCTAAGCTAACCAACATAGCCCTAGGCAAGTGGGAGGAGGATTATGTTTTTATCAACAGAGACTACATGCAACATATCACAATGTATCTGCACTTTATAGACTTTATTGTGTGGAAAGGAGACTGTGTTAAATTAGATGATTTTATCAACTATCTGAATCAAACCACAACCTTCCTGGATTTTACCTCTTCCCACAGCATCACCTCAGCAGTCTTCTTAGATGTGCAGATTACTAAAGACTTTGACCAAGTTAAAATGGACACAGATCTTTACAGAAAACCTACCAGAGTAAGCCTCCTGCTATATAAGAGTCTCCATCTCACCAGGATGAAATATAACATGGTTAAGTTGCAGGGCTATAGGTTGGCCAGGATCACCATGAAAATGGAGCCCTTCCTTAAGAACCTAAATGATCTTGAAAATGATTTTTTGATAAGGGGATACGAAAGCAATATGTTAAGCATTCTGGAACTTATAATTGACCTAAAAAGTACAAATTCACCAGCACTTAACAGTCCTTATAGGAGGGTTTTAAGAAATTTATGGCCAACAAATCTAAAGACAGTTGTATGTTGATTTTTACTGTTGACTGTCACATCATTAATATTATTAGAGAGAATTGGGCCGTAATTACTAATAGCTGGTATCTAATGGACGTTATTGTGTGTCAGTAAAGAATATTACATTTCTAACTCAACTGTCGACTACCTACTATTTTATTATTTTGTAGTACATGGTTTGAAGTTTGATTTTTTTATTAGTGAACTAGGTGCATAAGGAGTGAACTTCACACCCTCCACACTGTGAAGTTTCTGCTTGGTTTGTTTTTGACCCAGTGTAGGTTGCATAAGGGGTTTTCTGAGACTTTGAGGGATACCACCAATTTTTCTTTTTGCAAAAAATATTAATAAAGATGCATGAGTTTAATAGTTTATATGAAAACACACACACACACACACACACACACATTTATATATATATATATATATATATATATATATATATATATATATGGGTCTATGTTCATTAATCAAAAGTATGGTTCATTGAACCGTACTTCATCGAACTTACTTCCGCGAAAGTGCATTTTGTCAAAAATGCATTTTTGTGGAAAAATAAAAAAACAAACAAACATAAAACAAAACCAAAAATACATTAAACACTAATATGCAGGGGGGCAAGAACACCTGCACCCCCCATGTGGGGGGGCTGCAACCCCCAAACCCCCCTACTTTAATATTCCCATGCCGAGATCGCATTACAGTGGGGAAAAGGGAACATTCCTTTATCCCCACTGTAGAACGATCTCAACAAGTTTCCTTAGTTGTACATCAATGGTATATGTTGATGTACAACTAAAGGTATATGCTAATAGCATGTATTTTTCTTTTGTTGTTTTCTTTAGCGAACGTGCATTTTCGACAAAATGCACATTCGCTAAAGTGATTTTGACAAAGTACAGTTCAATGAACCATACTGTCGACAAAACAACAAGGACCCATATATATATATATATATATATATATATATATATATATATATATTTTTTTTTTTTTAACATGTATGTATATGTGTGTGTGTGTTTTTGTATGTGTGTGTATATAAATATATATATATATATATATATATATATATGTGTATGTGTGTGTGTGTGTGTGTGTGTGTGTGTGTATATGTGTGTGTATATATAAATATATATATATATATATATATATATATATATATGGGTCTACTTTTAAAACCTGAATTGCCATAATACCGAACCTTAAAATATCTAGATGTAAATACTGAAGTCTCAAAATCGTGCAAGTCAACACTACCGAATGCAGGAACATCGAAAGTTAGAAAGGTAGAGCTGTATGCTATGTAAACTAAGGGTACAGTAAAATTGTGATCATTGTGACAGAATTTGTTGCAGTTTTCTGAAATCTCTTTAGACTTCTATATATACGGAAAGTGGTTTGTTGGAATGATTTTTCTTTAAGGGTTTGCAGTACTTACACCGTATTGCACTATGGTGAATTTAATCTACCGTGGTTGTGTTGTCTTTGGGTAAGTTCATTTTAGTCTGAAGTAGCAAATCAAAAAAAGAAGTTGCTATGATTGCAGGGTATGACTTGCTGTAGGAAGCAGGTATTAAGGAATGCTAATATCCTGTGTAGCGATCGCTGTTGTCTTTTACTCAACATAGTGCGATCTTGGAGTTGGAATATTAAATTAGCAGGGGGTGTGGGGGTGCAGGGGGGCATAGCCCCCTAAAAATTGCAGACTGAAAAAGTGTATGTTATTTCTGTTTTTTAGTTTTTGATATTTTTTGATTCGGTATTGTTGTCTTACAGGATTGTGTGCTTTTGGTATTATGGCAGTTCGGGTTTTAAAAGTAGACCCATATTTGGTAAATCTGTGTCTGAATTAATGAATATGTGATGTTAAATCTATATGTATATGGCTTGCACTTCGGACTATTCAAAAATAATTTATAGCTTATTAGCTCTTTGTTTTAAAACAGGGAGTAAGGAAGTACATTCATTAATGCCTGGTGAATGCGTTGAATCTAACCTAAGCTGCCATGTCAATTCTCTCAGTTCAATATAGTCCTTTCATGGACCCCCCCCCCGGGATTATATAATATTTTTTTTCTAGGATGATAAACAAAAAGTGTTTGAAACCAGAGCATACCACTGAATGTTGGTAGAGGGCATTTCTTTGGTTACATTTAAGGATGTCATAATTATGTTCATGTGTACGAATTCTCAATTGTCTCTCTGTTTTACCAACATAGAAAGCTGGACAGTTGGAAAAAATTGCTAGATATATTAATCCTTTTGTTAGGCAGTTTCCATCCTGTGCAAAGACAATTGATTTCGGGTTGTTAAGTTGAACGTATTGACACTCTAAAATGTATTTACATTGGGTACAACTCCCAGACTGTCATGTGCCCTTTCTGCTTTTCATTGATGTGTGTTAATCCATCATCTCTCTAAGATATTTTAATATTACTGGCTTGTTTGTAGTTAAATGTAATATAATAAATGAAAGAACAGGTAAAAGCTTAGTTGATATATCAGCAACAAACAGGAAAATTATGAACTCAGCAATGCAACTTTTGAATAAACTGTTTATTCAGACAAAGCTTTCATTTAAAAATCCTTCTTCGGTGTAGATAGAACAGCAAACCATGAACCTCTCGTATATAACAAACACACAGCCAGTAAATCAATTAATCAATTAAATAACACTTCCAAAAATCACAGCAAAAAACTTAAATTAAAAAACTTAAAAACTATATGAAACATACCATATTAAACTCATTCCATATACTAATACTCATATAGCTTATTTAAATATATATATATATATATATATATATATATATATATATATATATATATATATATATGGGTCTACCTGAGATGGTCGACAAGCCATATGATCGACACTCATTTGGTCGACAAGCAGATTTGCCCCCCTCCCCAATGTTGTGCGACCCTGGAGTTGATATATATAGTTAGGGGGGGTGGGGGGAGAAGCCCCCCACATAAAATGCTTGTCGACCAAATGAACTGTCGACCAAATGAGTGTCGATCATATGGCCTGTCGACCATGTGAAGTAGACCCATTTATATATATATATATATATATATATATATATATATATATATATATATATATGGGTCACCTTCATTTCGTCGACAGTTCATTTCACTGACAACCAAGTCAGCAGGCCCAATTCACTGAAACTTCATTTCACTGATACTCATTTCGTCGACAGTGATATATGGCCTACTCCCCACTGTAGAGCGACCCTGGAGTTAGAATAGATAGTAAGGGGGGTGGGGGCAAATCCCCCACATATCTTAAATGTTTTACAGTATACAGATGTATTTTTACAACTGCAATGAATAACTATTTCCAAAAAAAATTATAGAACCGCAGTATGTGGGGGGCTTCGCCCCCCCACACCCCCCTTACTATCTATTCTAACTCCACAGTCGCTGTACAGTGGGGAATAGTCCATATATCATTGTTGAGGAAATGAGTGTCAGTGAAATGAAGTTTCAGTGAATTGGGCCTGCTGAGTTGAGTGTCAGTGAAATGAACTGTTGACGAAATGAAGGTGATCCATATATATATATATATATATATATATATATATATATATATATATATATATATATATATATATATATATATATATATATATATATATATATACACATATGTATGCATTATAAGCGCATTTGCTTGAACTTTTAAACAGGTTTAAATGACACCATTTGATTTAGACCTGGATAAAGGTCAGCACCCATTCTTCTTCTCCATTTATACTCCCTCACTTCCAGTTTATTATTAATATCACCACCATGTATATCAGGGAGAATCTGGTCGACCACCCTGAGTTTAAACTTATGTTTATTTCCACATTCACTTATATTCTTGGCCAAGGAATTAGTACTGTTAGCCCTTTTAATATCAGATCTATGCTCTATGATTCTTTCATTGAGCTTTCTCTTGGACTTACCTATATAAAAAGCCATGCATACAATGCATCTAGCCAAATATACTATATTATTTGTATTATAAGATGCAGGACAGTGGAAAACAAACTCTTTCCCAGTTATTAGATGAATAAAAACATTATTTCTATTTATCATGTCACAACATGAACAATTATAACAAGGAAGTATACCTGAATGATTAAAGCTATATTTATTAATATTTCTATGAATATCCTTATAGCATAGCTTTTGTTTAAGATTGGGATAATTTCGATGAGAAAACCTAGGTACCAAATCAATGAGTGAACACAGTTTAGGGCAAGACTTAAGTATACACCAAATGTTGCTTATAACTTTCCTTACTGCTGTTGTAGATCTACTATAATGCAATATACCTAATTTTACCAGCATCATCCTCCATCCTGACACTCTTTTCGATATGAGGTAGCCCATCTAGGGCCAAAACTAGGTTTTGCAGAGGTTTCCCTCAAACCTAAAACTTCTTTTATTTAATTATCCAATTTCTCTTCCTCATAGCCTCAATGTAAAAATTCCTGTTTCAAGCTTAAAACCTGTTCATGACAATTTCTTTACATCAGTATTTAACCTGCTGATACGAATAAATTGTCCTTTGGTAATACCTTTAAAAATGTGGGGTGCATGCATACTGGTGTGATGTAAACATTTATTTCTATGCACCATTTTCTTAAACACTGATGTATTCAAATGGATACCATCATATTCTATGCAGACATCCAAAAAGTTGAGTTTATTCATTGAACAGCACATAGTGAATTTAAAAAAAAAACATACGAGGGGGAATTAACTTTTTATTTTAGTAATTGTTTCTGATTTTCCACCTCCTATCCAGCCTCATTTCATTGTATTTCCTGGTCCCTTTTCTAAACATCTGACTGCCACATCATGGCTGCTGGTACCAGTTTTAACTCTTATATTTTGGGTGTCATAAATGTCATAGAAATAAAGCTGAAGAAATGCTGAAAGTTGGAGAAAAATGGAGCAAATGAAATGAACACAGCGAAGGTCTTGAATGATTGCTGAGAGAGTGACAGCTGTTCTGTAGAGCATGGTATGGTACTCAAGGCTTTCAGTGTGAACAGTATTCCAGAATTTGGTGTGGTAATGGAGGTGGGTGTGAGCAGTACCACAGATCACTGTATAGTACCGAAGACTTTACTAAAAATGCAACAGAACATGGTGTGGTGCTGAGGGCAGATGAAGTAGTACTGTAGAACTTAGGATGCTAATGAAGGATTTGGGTGAGCAGTACTGCAGAATATGGTGTGGTACTGAAGGCTGGGGTAGGCAGTACTACAGAACATTTTGTGGTACTGAAGGCTGAGGTTGAGTAGTACTAGTCAATGCGGTGTGGTACTAAAGGCTGGGGGTGAGCAGTACTACATAATATGGTGTGGTATTGAAGGCTGGGGGTGAGCATCACTACAGAATGTGGTGGTGTACTGAAGGCTGAGGTTGAGTAGTACTAGTCATTGCGGTGTGGTACTAAAGGCTGGGGGTGAGCAGTACTACATAATATGGTGTGGTATTGAAGGCTGGGGGTGAGCATCACTACAGAATGTGGTGGTGTACTGAAGGCTGAGGTTGAGTAGTACTAGTCATTGCGGTGTGGTACTAAAGGCTGGGGGTGAGCAGTACTACATAATATGGTGTGGTATTGAAGGCTGGGGGTGAGCATCACTACAGAATGTGGTGGTGTACTGAAGGCTGGGATTGAGCTGTACTATAGAATGTGGTGTGGTACTAAAAGATGGAGTTGAGCTGCATTGCAGGACATGGTGTGGTACTGAAGTCTGTGGGTGAGCTATACTGCAGGACGTTGTGTTGTACTGAAAGGTGGGGTGACTAATAGTAGTGAAGAACATGGTGTTACACTGAAGGCTGAAGGTAAGCAGTACTGCATAAAATATTTGGTACTGAAGCATGGGGGGGTGAGCGCTTCATCTCCATCACCTCTAGCTTCCTAAACTACACTGCCTTTACTGCCCAGGTTTCTGTACCATACAGTAATATTGATGACCTTCTATTCTCATGTTGCAGTATTCATAACCTTTAGGGTTAGCCTCTGCCTCACTACCTGAACATCCCACCAGTATACAAAAGCTTTAGTCACTGCAAGGTACATGGGATATCAGATGTTGGCCGTAGGGTACTTGGACCAAAAAAATGACATCTGCATGTACCTTCCTCAGAACATTTGTTCTGCCAGTCGAACATCAGCTCATGCTGCTGTCTCTGCCATTAGATTCTGCAATTTAAAGATAAGTACCCTATTGGGGCCTTTTTCTTGTTTCTTTTTTTTTTTCACTGCATGACTGCCCAGGTTTATGTCACTGAGGAAAGGAAAGTGTAGGTGTTTTCACTGCATGACTGCCCAGGTTTATGTCACTGAGGAAAGGAAAGTGTAGGTGTGGACGTCAGTTCCCACATAAGGACACCCACAACCTGTGACTGTTCTGCCTAGGGCACAACCAAGACCATATGTCTTGTGTGATTTGTTAGGCCTTTGTCCCAAAGACTCTTCACAGCTGTCTGCACACCCTTAATATTTGCCCAGAGAACCAACGCCTCAAACATCTCACTCCTGCATTAGAAGGCTGGTCCGGCCATACCATCGAGCCAGCAAAAAAGAAGGCCAAAATTATCAAGCCTAAGCCTACTACTGCACCTCTTCCACCCGGCGTTCCCCCTGTGGCCAAGGTACGCTTGGAAGAATGTATGGAGCCATCTGACTCTGGTATAGTGGGTATCGTTCCAAAGGCTGCAAAACTAAGGTCTAAAAGCATGTCCATTGAGGTAATGCAGAGATGGATGCCAACGACTAGGGGGAACCTTGGCTCACTGCAGATGTCCAGACCAGTCCTTTTACCATTAGTGAGGCTTCTGAACTTAGTCCCTCCTTAAGGCGTCTGCCCTCCAAGTCTGTTTCTTCTTTAAAAAAGAAACAGAAAAACAAACATGTGACTTCACCTCCTGGGAGCTTCCCTGGTTGGCAAGCTTTCTCTCTGTGTTGTTCAATGGCTTTATAGCCATTAGGCCTTCCATGGCTGCTTCTCCTGTGGCTGCTCCTTCTGTTATCAGCCCTAGGCCTCAGACTGCAGAACCTCTTAAAATAGAGGCCAAAGACTCTTCAGATTCCTGTTCAGAGGATTCTCTGTCTTATGCTTTACAAATGCCTTCCCCTCTAGGATATGCCTCCCCAGAAGAGGACTCTGCTGAAGTGGATCCCCCTGGGAAGGACCTTACCTTTGGAGAAACCATCTCTTGGATGAGATTTTTTCAAATGGGACTCAACATAAATGTCTGAAGTCCATAAGAGGTATTACAAACTCCTACAAATGGATACCCCTTCACCTTCTGCCATTCCACCTGTTCTAGCAGCCTTCTTAGATGCCTTTTCTGCATCTTCTAAGAATCCTGAATCCCAACCCTCTGCTGCTAGAAGGCCTGACAGATTTTATAAGGTCCCAGAAGGGGCAAAATCTCTAATAAAATGCCCTGTTGCAGATCCTAGTACCATTCCTGTCTCTGCAGACAAACCCTCCAGACTGCTACCTTCTACCTCTGTCCTTCCTATAAAACTATGGAAAGAACTGGCAAGAAGATGAACACCTCTGTCACACTGGAATTTAGGGCCATTGACTACCAGACACATATGTCTAAGTGTTCCCTGGCCCTTTTGACTGAGGCTTCAAAGCCCTTGGCTGATCTCCCTGATTCTTCTCACAGTTGACAAGCCACTCAATCAAATGCAGTTATGATGCTGCATAGGTCTTGGCCAGATCTGCAGCTTCTGCTCTGAATGTACTCTTGGCTGAGACTCCAACCCATACCTGATGATATGAAGGCTAAACTTCTACATGCTCCCCTGGAATACTGCACTGTATATATAAATAAATAAATAAATATATATATATATATATATATATATATATATATATATATATATATATATATATATATACATACACACACACACACACATATACATACACATATATATATATATATATATATATATATATATATATATATATATATATCTATATATATATATATATACACACATATACATATATAGGCAAAATATATATGTATATGTATACATGGAAAGTGGAGTTGCAATGAAGAAGAGCAATCTATGAAATAAACACTGCAAACCTTTTGTTGGTACACACGAAATATTTCCAGATAGGTCTGGATGTGAACTTGTACTCCAATGAACCTTCAAAACACAATAAGTGTATTTTATCCCTCTTTGCCACACAAAGAGCTTTGTAGCAGGGAACTGAAATCATTCTGCATACGGCCAACTGCAACAGCCCCCACAGTACTAAGAAACCACATAACAGTTATTTGTACATTTATTAATTTTGGATGTAGTACACTGAGTGATCACACAATCATTTATGACTATTGCTAACAAAAATGCAGTTCTGTCTTACCTCTCTGTCTTTGTCGCTCATTCTTATCGTATCTGACCAGTAACCTATGATATGCAGTTTGTAAGGCATTCTATATCACTGTTCTTAAAATGTGTGAGGATGTTACATTGCAGTAATATACATTGATTTGTTTATACTTTTATATAGTTTTATATATTTTTTTATCTATGAAAAAGTTTTGAGATGTGTGGTTTTAAGCTGTTGTATTTCCTTTGTAAAACTTTCACTAAGTGCTGATAGTGTGTTAGCATTGTATTGATCTGTCAGTGTGTCTTTAAGAGGATGGAGTTCTTAATTAATTTGACGAATTGACTGCTTTTAAATGGGGAGAAAAATGCTGCTGTTACTTGAGTCTGAAGAAGCATCTGCTAGGCTGCGAAAGCACTTACTCTGTTCTTATATTAAAGTTGTATAGTTTTTCCTTTAGCCATGGTGCTTCTGTTTGTTTTTTTATTTTAAATAATATACAGTTGTCAACAAATAAAGGGGAGGTTGGATGTTAATGATCAGAACCTGTGAATTGTGTGCTGCTTACTTACATTTCCAACCCTGATAAAATTACTTCTATACACTTTGTAAGTCTAGCCTCACACACCCACTGGAGGTAGGGCAGTTGGCATTGCTGTTGTGTTTTCCTTCTCCATACCAGTAATCATTCACAGTTGCATTCCATTAGCAACAAACACCGAGGGAGTATCTGCACTATGTTTATATCTGCTGTACAGAGGCAGGTATTTGGGATTCTGCAATCCTAATGAGTTCCCACCTCATTTACATCTTCATTGTGCTCACAGCCCTGAGTCTGCACCATAAAAAGGCAACCTTGTATCTAGGGAACCTGAAGGTAAGGATACTTGTTTGTGTGGAGAACAAAGAAGAGGCTATTACTTTGGGTTGCATCTGTACAGAAGACTACTAAACTTGAGAAGGTATGCTTGCATTTTTCATCTATATACTGCATACGCTGAAATGCCATTAAAAAATATGTGGATAAGAGATCATATCCCAAAATTAATTGAATACTTATTATTCTTAACACAATAAAATACATTGGGACAGGGTCTCTTTTCCAAATTATATAGAGTGGTGAGGAGAGAAACAAAAAGTTGCAATGACAATTATTGGAACAATTTTACTCAAATTAATAATAGACCTTTGAGTGAAGAAGATAAGAAATTAATTATAATATCTTCTAAACATACAGCTTTATCTCTTATATAGAATTCTTTACTTGGAATTTTTTTACATAGATTTTTCTTCACACCTCATAAAATTGAATTAATGTTCAAGCAGAAACAGGTTTGTTGGAGATGTAAACAAGAACTTAAAGCAGATTGGCAACACTTTTTTTTGACTGTACTGTCTTAGCAGCTTATTGGAATAACATTAATATCTTTTTACAGTTTTGAGGATAAATTTGTTTTATCTAAATCACTAATCCTTTCTAACACTCCTATCCCTATATGTATTAAAAAATGAAACATCGCATTTTGTTGTCTGCACGATCTTTAGTGAGAAAAGTTATAACTTAGAATTGGAAGAATGAATCTACACTCTCCTTTAAAGAAGTTATAACTATTGCAACTGAAGTCTGTCACCTGGAAATCATTACAATTAAGGCAAGAACAACCATGATTACATCTTGCTACAATGCATGGACAAAACTTAAGAGATCTACTTGACAAGCAAATGTAACTGCATTTTAGATTTAATGTAATGTATACTAACTTGAATGACTTGCTGGTTGCTGGGCATTCCTGTAAATAGTTTTTTTTTAGTTTTGTGTGTGAGGTTTAGTTGATTATTTTTTCATTATTATGTTCACAAATCTCTGACTGTAAATATTGTTGTGATTAATTTGCAAATTGAAAGTCCAATAAAAAGTGTTTAAAAAAATCTGTTATATATATTAATTAGAAAATGCTACTATTATCTGTATGCATTGCTTAGAAGTGTACTGATGGTATGGTCATGTTTGTCAGGGCATTTCATAGGATCATAGGAAGTTACTAGGCTTTTGGCTCTGAGGCCCTTATAAGCCTAGCCAAGAGTTTAGCCCATGCATAGATAAATCAGCCCCCAATGCCCCTGTCCAAGAGGGACACGAGTGGAATCCCAAGGATATATTTTCTATTTCCCATCCAATTATCCAGTTTGTGCTTAAAAAATGGTAAAGCAGTACTCTGCTTGATGTGGAGAGGGAGTCTATTCCATTGATGGTGGAGTCTCTGAGACACAAATCTGTCCCGCCAATAAGTCCTATTGATGTCACAAATCAGGTTGAGGCTGCATGTGCAGGTTATTCGAGTGGAGCTTAACTTGTAGATATACAGCAGTTCCATCAAGGCGAGTTCTGAGATCGTCTTGTATGCCAGACATAGGTCACCTCTGAGGAGTCTGTATGAAACAGAGGAGAGGGATAGGGCTTTTAGTCTATTCACATCTATACATGATTGGCTAGAGCTTAAAATGGAATGTTCTCTGTTAAATCTGTACACATGTTTTAGGGGCAGTTCATTTGATAGCACTTTTAGCATTTCAGTGATGGTTTGTTAGCATAATGTGTCATTTGCCTGTTCTTCTGAGATGGGGGAGCAAAGCTGCATAACTGTTTTGGCAAAACAAGGACACGTTGCTATTGTTACTGTCTCTTGTTTTGTATCCGGCCTTGCTTTGTGTGTGAATGTAATATGTTACAACCAAACAATTCTTGTTGTTCATATTTCAAATATCTTGACTATTTTATATTTCTCCAGTGGGTAATAGTGAAATGATAACTTTTCTGTTTTATCTAGGTAAAGGAATTTGTAGTTATGTGATATTTATGTGTATTATCCTTCTGTTCAGTGTTAGGTCACCTAGGACTATGGCACCCAGGAGTCTCAGTCCCTGAAACCCCCTACTTAAATGACCGTGTGATCATGAGTGGTTACTGTGGAAGCTTTTAGGTGACATGGTGCCTTTCTGCTTGAGAGGGGATATGGAGATATGTCAGGGAGAATGCAAATTTGGAAGCAGGTAGTTTCAGATATGAATGCAGTAGGCAGCCACAGCAGGACATATGATCAGGTGTATCCTAGGGCGACTGACATTATCTCATCTGCACGGAGGAAAGCAGCTGCAGTGGCTCATGATCAGATGGGTACCGGGGGGGGGGTCTGCTACAGGGACACCACACTTTTGTTTAACTTCTTCCAGGACTATCCAGCATAGGGAGCCTACAACCATCTGCACATGGTAAGCAAAAGAGTTTTATGTCCGTATTGATGAGCGGTTCAAAAAAATATTTAGTTTGTGATGCTGGTGTCAGGACTGTTGTGTGTATTGCTGTACATTGTGTAATAGTGGCACCACTGTTAGTCTGTTAGTATATATTGGACTATGGTAGTATAGGTATTATTTTTTCCTGTGCCTGTTGCTTATTATCAAATGTGCACCTAATAGTGGAAGTGTGGACTTCTACCACATGATATCAGAGTATCAGCAGACCCAGATGATGATGATGGCCAAAGTGAGGCACAGTCAGGGGGTGCAGAAGTTGAATTTGGCACTGAAGTTGACATTCAGCCTCCCCTGTAATTCCATCAGACACAGCCAGTAGACCTATGCCTACCCATTCCAATGAGCCCTCAGATGTTGGATAGGTGGAGGGTGAGACACTAGGTCAGGGAAGTGTGATTACTGCATCTTCAGTGCCTGTTGATTCTGGCCATAGCCAAAGTGCGGGCGAGGTGCCACTCAGGAGGGTTGTTAGGGATGCTAGGGGGAGGCTTGCTGTCCATCCTCCACCTGATCCAGCTGTCTCTTCTCATGCCACTCAACATATGTTTAGGGCCATCCAGGCACATTTCCGTAGGTCCTCCAGAAATGCTTAGAGTTATTTATTATGGGGCAGGCTGACATGTACGACTGCCTCCACCATGTTGTCAATTTAATGGATTGGATGAATGACACATTGGAACAGGTGATGTCTGTGATGGAACATCTGCTGGGTGGGGAACAGCATCCTCGTGGGTGTAGTTTAGCCACATCGTCTGCTGTTAGCTGACATGGTCATGCTCGATCACAGCTTCCATAGTGGCAGTACTTCCACTGTTCTGTCAGTGGTTGAACTGTCCCACCCATACATGACAGGCCATGTGGTTGTGGTCCTGGGCATCCTTGTGAGGGGAGCTCATCCAGCAGACATCAGTCATGTTCAGGTAGCAGCAGTGCAGCTAACCATGGGTGTGGACATGCTAGTGCAACTCCTGGCAGAGCCAGTGCTTATGGTTGGATACGACAATGATGAACTGCCACCTGTACCATGTGATTGGGTACGACAGTGATGAACTGCCACCTGTACCGTGTGGTTGGGTATGACAGTGATGACCTGCCACCTGTACCATGTGGTTGGGTACGACAGTGATGACCTGCCATCTGTACCATGTGGTTGGGTACGACAGTGATGAACTGCCAACTGTACCATGTGGTTGGGTAAGACAGTGATGACCTGCCACCTGTACCATGTGGTTGGGTACGACAGTGATGAACTGCCACCTGTACCATGTGGTTGGGTACGACAGTGATGAACTGCCACCTGTACCATGTGGTTGGGTACGGCAGTGATGAACTGCCACCTGTACCATGTGGTTGGGTACGGCAGTGATGAACTGCCACCTGTACCGTGTGGTTGGGTACGACAGTGATGACCTGCCACCTGTACCGTGTGGTTGGGTACGACAGTGATGAACTGCCACCTGTACCGTGTGGTTGGGTACGACAGTGATGAACTGCCACCTGTACCGTGTGGTTGGGTACGACAGTGATGAACTGCCACCTGTACCGTGTGGTTGGGTACGACAGTGATGAACTGCCACCTGTACCATGTGGTTGGGTACGACAGTGATGACCTGCCACCTGTACCATGTGGTTGGGTACGACAGTGATGAACTGCCACCTGTACCATGTGGTCGGGCTCGACAGTGATGAACTGCCACCTGTACCATGTGGTCGGGTATGACAGTGATGAACTGCCACCTGTACCATGTGGTCGGGTAGAACAGTGATGAACTGCCACCTGTACCATGTGGTCGGGTACGACAGTGATGAACTGCCACCTGTACCATGTGGTCGGGTACGACAGTGATGACCTTCCACCTGTACCATGTGGTCGGGTACAACAGTGATGACCTTCCACCTGTACCATGTGGTCGGGTACGACAGTGATGAACTGCCACCTGTACCATGTGGTCGGGTACGACAGTGATGATCTGCCACCTGTACCATGTGGTCGGGTACGACAGTGATGACCTGCCACCTGTACCATGTGGTCGGGTACGACAGTGATGGCCTGCCACGACAGTGATGACCTGCCACCTGTACCATGCACGGCTCACACCTGTCTGAGCTAGCACAGAGCTTGCCTGTGTTCTTACAGACACTCGCATACCAATTTCAGCTGGGGGGCTCATACAGACAAACTCTCATAACAGTTACATGGTTCAGCCATGAAGCTTAAAGCTCATTTTGTCTCCCTGGCCATTTGCTACTTTATCCAAATGTCTGCCTGCTTCTCTTTCTTACTCACTCACCAACTTTTTGTGTCAGCCTAGGCGTCCTCCCACCACAACACCCTAAACAAGTAATGATAAGTGTACCACATCCCTGTTTCTGTCTTTTTGATTCAGGAATACATTACATTTATGTCTAATGCTCAAGGTGCATAGCTGGCTTAGTGCTTAGTATATCTGCATTTGTGATGTTGAATTGGTAATTGTACTTTTGACTTGTATTGGTCTTAGAATGTTAGACAGTTGATAGCATCAGACATTTTTTCATCGTATTGTTAATGTCCTTGTGAGGGCTGTGAAGTCTGAAAGTGAAATGTGTCTCATTACTTTCTAACTTCTCTTGTTAATGATTTTCCAGTACAAATGTATGGTGTTGAACTGAGGATATTAGGTGACCATCAGTACTTTTGAGAGGTATGACTATGTGTATCTTAGCTGCCTGAGGCCTACTACTTGAAAGTGGGCACATATAAGTCACATAAATCTCTGCTGTCACATGTTAGTCATTTCTCTACAAATCACCCACATTTTACTTGCTTACATACCAAGTAACAACATGCAAGGATATGCCATTCATTCATATTATTACACAGTACACTCCAGGTTCAACACTTATCTTGTAAATCTAGCAATTACACCAGTTTTATTTCAGAGCTGACTCTGCGTGATGCTTGCAGTACACAGCCATTACATGGGTAGGTTAAGGTTGTGAGCATTGCCTGACATCAATGTTACTGTATGTATGCACCTAGGACGAAGGTTTTAGCCCCTTAGGTGGTGAGTGAGTGTGCCATGTGCTACCTCTTAGTCAATGAGAGGGCACATTGAGCATGCCTACTTTTGCCTACACCCACAGCAGCTGTTGATTCCCCCCATAACTCTCCAACTGCATGTGGCTGTGGTGACCCTGCCATTGGTGGTGGGATGTGTTGTTCTTCTTCCCATTGTTGATCCTGGTGAAGCTGTTTTTTCAGGATGTTGTGAAGCATGGCACATACAGTGAAAATTTCAATAAATGTACATGGATTGTACTGTAGAGCTTCCCCAGATTTATCTAGGCACTAGAACCCTGACTTCAGCAGCCAAAGCACACACACTGTGATATTTCTGGTTTGAGCGTGTGCATCATTGTTGCATTCTTCAGCAGGTGTGTGTGCATTTGGTGTCATCAGGCACAGTTCCAGTACATAAACTGTATAACCCCCCAGTAAATGACCCTGTGGGATATCCTCACTAGTGAACATCTAATACAGTTGGGAGTTGTGCCAGATATGTGAGTCATGGTAACTGCCTTGGTTGCCAGCACACACATTCAAGACTATTACCTTGGAATTACCCATGAGTTGGCAGTTAATAGAGTGGAAGCCCTTTCTATTTATGTAGAGCCTTCCCTCTTCCCTGGGTGGTGCCTTAATTTCTATATGTGTGCAGTCTATGGCACCCAGTACTTCAGGGTATTCTGCTACAGAGCAGAGCTCCTGCATTTTTCTGGCACTGTTCTCAGGAGTATGGGGAAAATGTATGTGGTCACTGGCATTTTGGAGCATAGCATTCAGGAATTAATGGAGGATCCAGGATGCTGATGACTGTGACAACCCGCCATCTCCCCTGTTGGTGTCTGAAAGGTACCTGTAGCCAAAATTCTAAGTGCTACACATACCTTTGTCTTTACAGGTATGGGTTGGCCTTGGTTTGCACTGGCTCTGAGTTGAGGAAGACAGAGGTTGCAGAGTTCCTGTAGTGTGTCTGTATCCATCCTGTATCACTCTGCAATTTCCACATCATTTAGATTGTGATGATGTAAACTGGTCTGAATACTGTTCACTTTCTTGCTTATGTCTACTAGCAGCATTACCAGAGTAGACTTCACCATGTTGCATATACACATGAATTAAAGCAACAGCAGCCCTTATCCTTCTTTCTGTGTAGACTCCTTTCCGTGGCTGTATTCCAGTAGGTTTGGGAATTCACAGAGAAACTCAGCACTGAGCATACACTATTGCTTTATAGCTTGTTGAATAGCTCATCCAACTTGGATTGCTTGATTAGCATACAGGTCAAGTAATCCTCAAAACCTCTGTTCATATGAAGCACTCAAAGAACAACCGATAAGCCACAAAAAGTGCTCCTGGGCAAAAAATCACCATAAACTCCACAAAAGATGTCCTGGATATAAATAAAGGTCTTTATTCAACAGTAAAGATCAGGTTAAGCGCTTTCATCCACCTTCAACACTCTGGGACGTCATGGTGATTTTTTGCCCAGGAGCACTTTTTGTGGCTTATTAGCATACAAGTCAGCTGCTAATGCTGTAATTAGCATGCAGCAGTCTTTACCTTGTTTGCACACCTCTACACACCATGTAGAGCCACTTACTGAACTTAAAAAAATGCACTACCGTGTGCACTCCATTCCATGATGTGCACAGAGTATAGACTGAACACACAATAATCCTATATCCTGTGTCACTAGACAGAGCACAGAATAACCCTCTATTCTGCCTTACTAGACAGAAAACATAAAAACCCTGTATCTTGTCTCACTAGACAGAACACAGACTACTGTATACCCTGTCTCACTAGACAGAACACAGACTACTGTATACCCTGTCTCACTAGACAGAACACAGACTACTGTATACCCTGTCTCACTTGACAGAACACATAATGCCTCTGTACCTTGTTTCACTAGACAGAACACATAATAATCCTATACCCTGTCTAACTAGACAGAAGACATAATAAACCTGTACCCTGTCTAACTAGACAGAACATGTAATACCCCTGTACCCTGTCTCATTAGACAGAACACATAATAATCCTGTACCTTGTGTCAGTAGACAGAACATAGACTACTGTATACCCTGTCTCACTAGACAGAACACATAATGCCCCTGTACCTTGTTTCACTAGACAGAACACATAATAACCCTGTACCTTGTCTCACTAGACAGAACACATAATAACCCTGTACCCTGTCTCACTAGACAGAACACATAATAACCCTGTACCCTGTCTCACTAGACAGAACACATAATAACCCTGTACCTTGTCTCACTAGATATAATTCATAGTACTGTAGATGCTGTCTCACTAGACAGAACACATAAAAACCCTGTACTCTGCTGACCTAGATAGCAGACATAATAACCCTGGACCCTGTCTCACTGGACAGAACACATAACCCTGTACCCTCTATCACTGGACAGAACACATAATGCCCCTGTACCCTGTATCATTAGAGAGAACACATAATACTCCTATACCTTGTGTCACTAGACAGAACACACAATAACCCTGATGTTCTTCATGTTACACTGTTGCAGTCATTACATTTGGGTAATCTGTTGCCCTCAGTTGGCCTGAATAACAAAGTCTTGGGTCCTGCGTCGGTTGCTGTCTCCTCTTCCATGATGTCAGGTCATCAGGGGTATAAAACATGCAGCCAATGCCATTTTATTCAGTCTTTCTTGCTGCGCGGTGCCCAAAGCAGAATCAGTTCGCAAGTGCCGGGCGGCCGAATCCTGAAATTTTAGCATTCGCGTTTCAGAACCGAAGTTTTCAAACTAAAGCTAAGTACCCCCGTTGGGGAAACTTTTTCTTGCTCCTTACCGATGTCAGTAAAAGTTAATAATTGCATTACTTGTGGGAAGCAAATACCTCATAAGGATTTTCATTTATACTGTATTCCTTGCCTAGGCCCAGATCATAATGTGCCTTGCTGTCGGTTTTGTGCTAGATTTAACCAATGCACTATTAAGCGTCGGTATAGTTTTGCTTCTAAATATTTTGGATCAAAATTTAATTATCCTGAAATGTTGTTGTTTAGTAATCCGACTACCAGAGTTCACAAAAATGCAAAGAAAAAGACAGAGACAGACTGTTGAGATCCAAAACCGACGACGAAGCTTCTCCTAAGCCAGTCACCTGTTTGCCGGTACTCAGTGAGGCACTTTCGCAGACCCTGATACCTGCTACTTTTGAGTCGCAGGCTTCTACCGAGACCCATTCGGAGTCCAGTATGCTGCGTGATTCTCAGAGTATTGAACCCGTGGATGTCTCTCCCTTGGATGGGTCCGGAGCCGCTGAGCAGGCACCGGCTTCTGAGGGTGTTTTCAGGCCTCAACATTTTTATATAAAACCGATACCAGCCTCAAAACAAGGTCAAAAGCATCTTCTATATCTAAAAAACTGACGCATGAGCCACGTGCTCAGGCCCCTATGTCTAAAAAACAGATGATCAAAATGGCTGAGGACTTAATTACCATGATCAGGGGTTCCCAACCCCCCTGCTAAGAGGCCTAGGCAAGACACTGATTATGAATCTTCAGATCAGATTTCCATTTCTTCCGATTCCTCTTCTGATCAGGAATTTTCCATTCCACTCTATGATGATTCTGATGCAGAGGAATCCATCCCATCTGCATCTCCTCCTGAGAATTACTCTTTTGGGGAAACTTTGCATACTTTAAGGGAACATTTTCACTGGGAGAGTCAGGACTTCTCTGAATCAAAAAAGAGGCTTAGGGATTTCCTTCTTCTTCCTCAGCATAGGCCTTTGGCTATACCTCCTGTATTAGACATTGTTGATGATGTGTTTTCGGAATCAAGCATGGCTCCTGATTCCCTACCTCCGGCTCCTAGTAAGCCAGACAGATATTACAGGGTTCTTGACTCCCACAAATTTCTATTCAAAAATCCTGCTACTGACCCTGAGACTATTTCACAGGGTCCCAAGGGTGTTAAGGCCTCTACAGCCAAAAATCCTACCCCCTCTGATAGAGATTCCAGGGCGCTGGATAGATGGGAAAGAAGGTTTATACGTCTGCTACCTTGGCAATCAGAGCCTTAATCTGCCAGATGTAATGTGATCCTATCTCGCCTACATTCTGTACTGATGGGTTCGGAGCCGATCCTCGGCTCCGACTCGGCACGCTATACTATAGAACAAAGTCTCTTATTGGCTGAGCTATCCCACATCCCAGGATGCACCACCACTGCTTCCCCAGATCTCGTTTGCCGCTTTTACAGCAAAGACGTGGTCTCGGACTTGGCTGAGCTAAGTGCTTATTACTTTTAAATTTCTGTCAGAAATTTTCTCTTATCTACCCAAAAGCTGTTTTAACAGCTATTCGTTGTTGTGTGACTGAGATTTGACCTTTTCTTGTGGTAAATTGTCTTAGTTTGAGGGAAAGGATCCCGTTTAAGTTAGAGGGACCTTGCCCTCGCGCGTTGTTAAAGCTCTTAGTGTGAGTCTCTCTGTGTTAAACTTGTTGTCTAGTTTTGGATCCCGTTTAAATTAGAGGGGCCCTGTCCTCAGTTTACGTACTTCTGTTATTATTTTAAAGAATTTTTTCTGTGGTAGTGATTTGTGTGTCAACATGTCGAAAGAGCACAGACCTTCAGGATTCAAAAAATGCTCTAAATGCAGTTACAAAATGTCCATCACGGACGATCACTCTTTGTGCGTTTATTGTTTAGGCCCTAAGCATCTTCAAGAGTCATGCAGCATTTGTCACGCTTTTTCCTCCCGTGTCCTCCAAGAGAGGAAAAATAAATTGATTTTAAAAGGGCTTATCACCCCTTCCTTTGAGGAGGCTTTATCTTCTTCCTCTTCACCTTCAAAGAAAAAGAAATCGTCGGCTCCGACCAGCCCGTCGGAACCGGCTACAAAGAAATCTCGGCAGGCTTCTCCGTCGGCTCCACAGACTTAGGAGCCGAGGGCGGAACGGTCTGCCTCGATGCCTCCAGCCTCGACTCCTCTGGCTTCGGAGTCGAAGGCTAGAGCTTTGAGAGGCGGGTCACCTTCATCGACTCCACTGTCTTCGGAGCCGATGAGAGTTGCCCGCTCAGACTCTTCCCCTTCGGCGCCGAAGTCCACTTCGGCTCCGAGGGAAATTGCAATGGTTGTGGAGTCTCCCTCGGCACCGATACTTAGCGAGACTATTCGGAGCCGGTCCCCCAGTCCTTCGGAACCGGCGGAGACGTCGACTCGAGCTCGTTCGATCTCTTCTCGGTCTTCGAGAATGTCGGATTCGGACATAGACAGGGTACTTCAAAGGCTGTTTCAGTCTCTGGTCTTTCAAATGTTGGTTTCGGCTCCAGCCCAGTCGGCTTCGGAGCCGGTTGCCCACCCTGTTGTCTTGGTTCCTCCTCCAACAGCCTCGGCGCCGTTGGAGTTGGTGCTGGTGGAGCCGGTGGAGGTTTTCCGGTCGGTTCCGACCCTTACACCAACCCCGCCCTTCGGGTCGGAGTTCGGTACACGGACCTCCTCTGTTGGCCCCGGGGGTGACGCTTCGGGACCGATGTTTTTGGTTCCGAGCCTCCCTCTCGGTGCGTCGGCTGCGGGAGTGCCGTCTACTGTTGTGGCCTCGGGGGTTGGACCTTCCCAGGACTCTAGGGGTCCCGCCTTCAGGGCCATGAGGAGTGCTTTGGCAAAATGTTCTTTGGCCACCTCCACCGTCTCACCGTCACCTTCCCTTGGCATGGAGACTGCTTCCTTTGTAGTCCCCCTGTCTCAAGACAGAGGTGCCCTGGGGCCTGAGGCCACCCCCATCGGGGGTTCCCTCCTTCCTGAAGGTCCCTCCGAAGCGTCTTCCGAGGAAGAGACAGTGCAAGAGGAAGCACGTCGACTCCCCTGATGAGTCTCTCACCTCGGACACCGACCTCGATGATGCAGAGGGGTCCCCCAAGTCGTCCTCGGATGATATCTCCTTTGCGGACATTTTGGAGATCCTGAAGCAACGAGGCGACTGGCAGTCCAAACCCCCTTCTGCTGAGGAGTCGGTATTCCTCAAGGCCTTCGGGGCTCAGCCCTCTACCTCCTGGGTGTCTCCGCCCTTCGATGAGCTCCTGGATTTGATCTCTCGAAGGGCGTGGGAACACCCGGATTCTGTGGAACCGGTGCCAGCTCGCCCCAATAAATTTCTCTCAGCACCCCCTGCAAAGGATTTTCTCTCCAAAGGTGTGGCTGTAGATGCCCTGGTGATGGCATCTGCTACCCAACAAGATGTGGCAGAGGCTTCAACATCCGTTCATCCTCCTAATAAAGAGTCTAGGAGCATGGATCGGTACGGGAAGCGCACCCTTACTTCAGCAGCCTTTACTTTAAGGTCTCTGAATTATTTGACGCACTTCACCAGACTTCAGAGGGATCTGGTCAAGGAACTTTCAGATACCCTCTCTGGTAACTTACCTGAGCAGTTGGCCCAGACGGTTAACTCTCAGCTGGCTACCCTATCATCATTATCGAACTCGTCCATGAGGCTCATTTCATATGCAGCCGAGGCGGCAGAGCGGGAACAGGCGTTGCTCTACGGAGACAAGCCTGGCTCCGCCTGTGTCATTTTGCGGAGGCCTTTAAGTCTTCCTTTGCCGACGCTCCCTTTGATGGGTCCTCTCTGTTTGGACCCAAGGTAAAGGACACCTTGACTCACTGTGAACAAGAGGGTAAGACTTTAACTGCCGTAGGGGCACGGTTGTCCACTCCCTTCAGGCCTTATCCCAAGGCTAGAAGAGGGGGGGAAATGTGGTTCCGTAAATCTCAAAAGCCTTACTCTTCGCAGCAGATCGATCCCCCTTCTAGAGGCAGAGGAGGGGGAAATTTTTCACGAAGACGCCGTCCCAGAGGCGGCGGAGGCCCCCGCAACACTGGAGACCGCGAGTCCTTTCGTGGCTCCTCAACCTTCCAGTATCCCTGAAGGAGTGCCCGACTGTGCAGCTCCGGAGCCAGTCGGGGGTCGTTTTTTGAAGCACCTAAAGGCCTGGGAGAGTATCACTCAGGACCGATGGGTGCTCCGAATCATCACCGGAGGTTATACCATCCCCTTTTCTCAACCCCCACCTCCATCCCAGAAAATCCCAGACCCGCCACCCAGTCAACGGGATCTTGCAGCCAACGAAATATCAAAGCTGCTTCAAAAAGGAGCCATCCAACCTGTCCCCGCAGGCCAGACCGGATTAGGGACTTACTCAAGATTCTTTTTGGTGCCAAAAAAGACCGGGGACTTGAGGCCCATTTTGGATCTCAGCAAACTAAATCGTTCAGTGAAAAAGTCCAAGTTCCGGATGGTCACCATACAATCCATTCTCCCGCTGCTGGAGAAAGGTGTTTGGATGTGCTCCATAGATCTCAAGGACGCCTATTATCACATCCTGATAGATCAAGAGTCCAGGAGACACTTGCGCTTCAGCCTGGGAGACAGTCATTTCCAGTTCCGTGCACTAACCTTTGGTCTCACCACAGCCCTCAGGGTGCTCACCAAATGTTTGGCGGTGGTGACTGCTCACCTGAGAAGTCTAGGATTCCAGGTGTTTCCATACCTAGATGACTGGCTCCTAACTGCCACCTCCAGGCGTCTACTCTTGCAGAACCTAGCAGCCACTATATCTCTAGGCAACTCCCTAGGAATCACCTTCAATTGGACAAAGTCCGTGTTGCTGCCATCTCAGCGCATTCGGTTTATCGGAGCAGAGATAGACTCAAAGCAAATGTGAGTCTATCTTCCTGCAGAGAGGATAGAAACACTACAGTCTCAAGTTCGAGCTTTGCTCCTCAGACGTCGAGCCCCGGCGAGGATGGTCCTACAACTGTTAGGGTCCATGTCGGCCACAGTTCTCCTAGTCCCCTTAGCAAGGTTACATATGAGGATTCTCCAGTGGCTCCTGTCAGTCCAGTGGTCTTATCAGGATCTCCCACTCAGTCACCACATTCTGATCACAGAGACGTGCAAACAGGACCTTCGTTGGTGGCTTCTTTCCTCCAACCTGGATCAGGGGCGACCCTTCGTTCCACCACCCCCAGTGGCCACACTGACTACGGACGCCTCCCAGATGGGGTGGGGGGGACATTACCTGGGCAGGTCAGTCCAAGGCCAGTGGCACTCCGAGAGTCTCCTCCACATCAACATACTGGAAATGAGGGCGGTGCTTCTATCGCTGCAAGCACTACACAGTTACCTCCCCCAGGACACGATTGCCATCCAGTCCGACAACATGTCGGTAGTCTGGTACCTGAACAAGCAAGGAGGGACCAGATCCTACCCTCTTTGCAGAGAGGCCATGAAGGTATGGGATTGGGCAATTGCAACCAAACGTTTTCTGGTAGCAACACACATTCCAGGGAAATCAAATGTGATAGCCGACAAGCTGAGCAGAACTATTCTCTCCCCTCATGAGTGGTCTCTGAACGACATAGTAGCAACTCAGATTTTCAGGAGATGGGGAACTCCTTGCTGTGACCTTTTCGCAACCCCCCTCAACACAAAATGCCAACAGTTCTTCTCTCTCATCCCAGTTCCGGGGGAGATTCCCAAGGACGCCCTAGTCCAAGCTTGGCCCACCGGTCTGCTATACGCCTTTCCTCCGGTTCCCCTTCTTCCCAAGGTGATCCAGAAGGCGATTCGCTTGGAGAGCAAAATGATCCTAGTTGCCCCATACTGGCCTCGTCAAGTCTGGTTTCCCTTTCTTCGCAAATATGCGCTGGACGGTCCATGGTTCCTGGACCAAGTTCCGGATCTCTTGACCCATCAGTCGGGACAGCTACATCAGTCCCTCCACTCGTTGAAGTTAACAGCTTGGCTCCTCCTCTTCCGACCATAGTCAGGAACCATGCTTTGGACCCGGAAGTCATACATATCTTATCCTCGGCCCACAAGACTTCTACTAAGAAAATGTATAACAGCAAATGGAAGAGATTTGCTATTTGGGCCCAACTCCGGGGCTTAGACCCCATGACAGCCCGGTGTCAGAGGTTCTGAAGTTTTTAGCTTCTCTGTTCAACCAAGGTTGTTCGGTCTTTACCATCAAAGTTCAATTGGCGGCTATTTCCAATTTTCATGAGAGCATAGAACCACCTCTGATGAGCAACAAGTTGTGTAAAGCCTTCATGAAAGGTGCTGGGCTGCTACGGCCCCCGATATCTCATCCCGCTCCACCGTGGGACCTTAATGTGGTGTTAGGTGCTTTAACCTCTTCCCCCTTTGAACCGGCAGCAACTTGTGACTTAAAATTTCTTTCTTGGAAGACTGCTTTATTAGTTGCAATTACATCAGCCAGGCAAGTTTCAGAACTTCAAGCCCTATGTGTCAAACCACCATACCTGGTTTTTCACAAGGATAGAGTATCTCTCAGACCGAACCCATCCTTTGTTCCTAAGGTTTGTTCTACTTTTTGTCTGCAGCAATCACTGGAACTTCCAGTTTTCTTCCCGAAGTATTCAAACAGAGCGGAGTATATCTTTCACACCTTAGATGTCCACAGACAATTACGCTTCTATTTGGATAGGACACACCAAACACGAAAAGCAGATCAATTGTTTGTGTCCTTTTCGGATAATAAATTGGGCAAAGCCGTCACGAAAGTCACTATTTCCAAGTGGATCAGAGACTGTATCAGTCATACTTACTTCATTTCTAACAAAGAGCTTATAGCTACAGTGAAAGCTCATTCTACCAGGGCTATGGCTACTTCGGCAGCCTTTCATTCCAAGCTTGCTATTAGTGACATTTGTGTGGCGGCTACGTGGTCTTCTCCTCACACCTTTATTTCTCATTACAAATTGGACGTGGCATCTCGGGGGCGAGCTTCCTTCGGTTCCACAGTTCTCAGGAGTGTTTTCCAGTGAGCCACCCAGGAATCAGGTGCTAGGGACGCTGTCCCATCAGTACAGAATGTAGGCGAGATAGGATCGCATTACATCTTTTAGTTATGTACTTACCATAACTTCAGATGTATGGGATCCATCTCGCCTACATTCCTAATAACCCACCCTCCTTTCCCCTGCCTTGGAGATCAGAAGAGACCGGATGGTCCGAGTTCAATTGTTTCCTCTCTTGAAACACCTGGCAATATTATATCAACAGTCTATGTGTATGTGCATGTGTGCGGACAAACAAGATCTGGGGAAGCAGTGGTGGTGCATCCTGGGATGTGGGATAGCTCAGCCAATAAGAGACTTCGTTCTATAGTATAGCGTGCCGAGTCGGAGCCGAGGATCGGCTCGGAACCCATCAGTACAGAATGTAGGCGAGATGGATCCCATACATCTGAAGTTATGGTAAGTACATAACTAAAAGTTTCATATGCTTAAATATCAACAGCATGTTATGGGCCTACTGAAACAGAAAATTATGTTGATTTCTGATTGTGTGGAAAATAAAGAGTTACAGGAATTATTGCATTCAGCAGAACAGGTTGGAAAGCATAGTTTGCAATGTGGTTTTGATTCCTTGGAGGCCTCTTGCAGGGCCGCAGTTACTGGATCTGTGATTAGAAGGCATGCCTGGCTCAAGGAGCAAAATCTGCCTGATCATGTTAAAGCTAAATTGTTGGATGCCCCCTTGCAGCATGACACTCTGTTTGGTAATAAGGCAGAAGAGGTTTTAAAGAAAATGAAAGAAAAGCTAAATCTGTGCAAACTGTAAAAGATTTCTTGCAAGTGCAGCCACCTAGGTTCAGTAGGCACTGGCCTACTAAAAAATGGTCCTTTCCTGTGTCCAACAGAGCCACTCAAGGTAAATCCAGGTGCTCAAAAGACTCCAGATACCAATCACAGGGTTCTTACAGGTCAAAGCAATAGGGTGCCTCCACCTCCAAATCTGGAGGAAACAAAGCACAACCCTACAGTAAGCAGTCTCAATGACTTTCCTCTACCATCACCAAGCACTTATCTTTTGACAGCCCCCTTGGGGGAAAACTTGCACTTCATGCTCAAAATTGGCAGTTAATTACCCAGGACAAGTAGGTATTGAACATAGTATCCCAGGGGTACAGATTTCATTTCCATAATTTGCTAATTCCAAGCGGATGGCCAGATCCGCTACAAAATCAGTGGGCAGAGGCTCAGAAACAAGTTACGTCCCTCGTGGATATGGGGGCTATTCAACCAGTACCAGAAAAGGAAAAAGGACAAGGTTTTTATTCAAGACTTTTCCTGGTACCCAAAAAAGACAATTCTCGGCATCCAGTACTGGATTTATCGATTTTGAACACGTTCCTGGTCATTCCAAAATTCAAAATGCTGATTTTACAACAGCTACTGCCTGTGCTGGGCACAAACGCTTGGTTAGTGACTCTAGACTTAAACGAGGCATACCTGCATATCCCAATAAGGGAATCATGCAGAAGATGCCTCCACTTCAAGGCAGGTTTTTTGCATTAACAATTCTCTGCACTGCCCTTTGGCTTATCTACTGCGCCCAGGGTCTTTACAAAGTGCCTGGCACCAGTAATTGCATTCTGCAGACAGAGGCATACAAATTTATCCTTATCTGGATGACTGTCTCATTCAAGCAGAGGACAAGGACACTCTTCTTCAATATCTGGCATTTGTAAAAATGCTTCTAACATGCCTATGGTACACAATAAACAGAAAGAAATCCCAACTGGTACCTTCTCAAATAATTACATTCCTGGGTGCAAGCTTGAATACAGTTGCCCAGATGGCTTACCTTACACCAGACAAACAAAGGCAACTGACAATATACTTAAAACAAATGGCAACAAAAACCCAGCTATCTGCAAGACAAATTCTGCAGGCTTTGGGGTTCATGGCACCCTGCATTCTACTAATTTCATATGCAAGATTGCATATGAGGAAACGTCAGTGGTACCCAAAAGGTTTATGGAGCCAACATTGTCACAGTCTGGAAACAATGATACCTCTAATTCCCTGCCTACAACAGGAGTTTCTTTGGTGGGTGGAGACATGTCACCAAAACAAGGGATTGTTATTCACTCTAACCCCTGCCACCCAAACCCTAACTACAGACGCATCAGACTATGCTTGGGGGGGGCCTATCTGGCGGGGAGATGCATTCAGGGCAAATGGAGACCAAATCAAATCTGCATATCAACCAGAAAGAGATGCTAGCTGTTCAGAATGCTCTGACAGCCTTCAAGGACTTACTTCATCCAGGACAACTGCTGTTAAAGATTGACAACACCACGGTTATGTGGTACATAAACAAGCAGGGGGGTACACATTTCTACCCCGTTTGCAGACTAGCCATGGCATTGTGGAACATGGCTTTGACTTACCAAATACATCTTCAAGCTTAATTCCTGCCAGGAAAACAAAATACTCTGGCAGACGACCTAAGCAGAAATCTTATGGACCCACACGAATGGAAACTGGATCCACAAATCTTCAGCATGTTAACACGGAAATGGCGGAGCCCAGACATAGATCTATTTGCCTCTCCCCAAAATTATCAGCTGGACAAATTCTGCACAAGAATTCATCACAAAAAAGCATAGAAAGTGGACGCCCTATCCTTCAGTTGGAAAAACCTATGAGTCTATGCCTTTCCCCCTCTGCCTCTTCTCTCCGAGGTCTTACTAAAATGTCAGACAGGAAAAAACAAAAATGATTCTAGTTGCTCCGGACTGGCCTCGACAACACTGGTACCCACTTTTAAGGAATATGTCTCAACTCCCCCCTTGGTACTTGCCTCAAATACCTAATCTACTGTCTCAGCAGAACAATCAAATTCTGCACATTCAGCTCCAAACTCTGAATCTGGCAGCATGGCTGATCATTTAATTATCCAAACAACACCTCTCAGTAAATCTGTGATGGATATCATTTTGGAAGCCAGAAGACCTAGTACTAGAAAATCATATGCTGATAAATGGAAGAGATTCTGTGCTTGGAACCAAGCACAAGGAACAGACACAGCAAAGCCCAATATTCCACAGATTTGACAATATTTGACCGAGATGCTTGACAAGGACCTATCTTTTCCTTCAATAAAAATCCATACCTCTGCCATCTCGGCTCATTACAACACAGAGCCTCCACTCTTTTCTCATCCTCTGCTTAAACAGTATCTTAGAGGGGCCAAAAATTTAAGGCCTCCCACAAGATCTCCAACTTCTGCATGGGACCTCAATTTTGTGCTGGAAAAACTCACCCTGCATCCTTTAGAACCAGCAGCTACTGCGGATATAAAATTTCTATCTTGGAAAACAGCTTTTCTCTTGGCAATCACTTCAGCAAGAAGGGTTTCAGGACTACAGGCTCTCATGGCTGTGGAGCCTTTTATTACATTTTATCCGGACAAGGTATCCCTCAGGACCAATCCTTCTTTTATGCCTAAGGTGGTATCCAGTGTAGCTCTTAACCAGACAATTCACCTGCCAACTTTTTACCCAAATCCGCAGAACAAGGGGGAGTGGATTCTGCATTCATTAGATGTACACAGACAACTAAGATTCTACTTGAACAGGACCAAATCTCTAAGAAAGTCTGAGCAACTACTGGTAGCATTTGCTGCAGGGTCAGAGGGGAAGGCTATATCAAAGCAGACTATTTCTAAGTGGATAAGCCACTGCATTCGTTTCTGCTACCTGCACCATGGTAAACCTGTGCCCAAAGGGATCAGATCTCATTCCACGAGGGCTGCCTCTTCCTCAGCAACTTTTCTCAGAGGGGTTCCAACCAAAGACATTCTAGAGGCTGCAACTTGGGGCTCTGTTCATACCTTCACAAAGCATTATCATTTGCCTCTCTTCCTCATATCCAGGGCAGGCTTTGCCACTGCAGATCTGCAGGGTCTTTTAGCCGCTCCTAATGCTGTTTAGTTCCATCCTCCCATCCATAGCTTTGGGATTCTACCCAAATGTAATGACTGCAACAGTGAAACACGAAGAACATAGTACAGTTGTGTACACTTGCCATAAATGTAGATGTTCGAGTGTATTAACTGTTGCAGTCTGGGTTACCCACCCGCCATCCCCCTTTCTATACCTTTTCTTTCTTTCACTATATACTAAAGCCTTTCTGGTGTATTTGCTATTAGATGAAGGTATATATATATATATATATATATATATATATATATATATATATATATATATATTTTTTTTTTTTTTTTTTTTTTGCTCCACGTTTGGGGGGCACCTGACATCTGGGGCAAGAAAAACTGAATAAAATGGCGTTGGCTGCATGTTTTATTCCCCTGACGACCTGACATTATGGAAGAGGAGACAGCAAAAGTTGCCCAAAGCCACAGGACCCGGATCTCTCAAAAACGTGAATCCACTTCAGTTAAGTAAAAGACTTTATTCCACCACAGGTAAAAGCAGGCAATGCAAACAATAAATAAAACCAAGCGCTTTCACTCGGTCAATACCAAGCTTCTTCAGACTACAGAATGCTTTGTGCTACCATTGAAGCTTATTAAATAATTAAGAAAACAGTCACATGATTGTTTCGTCTATCTCAAATTAATTAAAACCTACCCGTCTCTTAAAGTGTAAATATAAAGCTGTGTGTTACACTATAAATAAAACTAATAAAAATCACTAAAACAACCTCAAGCTACAAAAGTGTGTAAAAAATACATATGTCCAACTAAGTGAAAACTTGATACTCACAATGAAACCACCAATACTGTATGTGGGTGAATAAATCCTGTAAAAAATAATTGACCTGTTTAAAGAGCTGGTTTAAACAACTATAAACACATAACACTAAAATTCAGATTCAAATCAACTTAATTTCAGAACCTAAACTGTCGTGATATTGTTGTAATACTATAACCGAGCCGTTCTCAACTTTAGTACGCTACTGATGTTGATGGTCTCATTTAGCCCAGGAGACCTCCCTGTGTCCAACCTTAACTGCCAGAATAATTCACGATACTCTAGTCTGGCTTCCCAGTTGCCACCCCGTAAGTCTGGTGTCACTTGTTCTAAGATCGTGAATTTCAGCTCCATTTTGTTACATACTTGTGAGTGTTTGAAGAAAGCATTATTTTCCTTACCCTTAGAGATGTCGTATAGGTGTTCATAAACTCTTCTCCTGAGTGGCCTCTCCGTCTTACCCACATAGAAGCTGTAACAATGTAAACAAATTCCTAAGTAAACCACCCCTTTAGTTCCACAGTTGTAATAGTTGGTGGGTTTATGTCTACATTTTCTGGAAGGAATAAATAGGGTGTCCTGGTCCAGCATAAAACTACATTGCTTACAAGAACCACACCTGTGTGTGCCCAACTTTGTCCTACTTGTTCTTGTACTATAGTCCCTATTTTTCTCAAAAAGTTCCTTTAAATTGACGTGTCTTTTCCTAATAAAATGAGGATCAAGTGGAACAAATTGTTTTATCTCTTCATGTAGCGCTAATATAGGCCAATGTCTTAAAGTGACCTGCTCAATTTCATGGGAACTGGAAGAAAAGGTGTGAATAAAATTGTTCTTGAGGTCTAACCGATTCAAATCTACCTCTTGTTTCAAACTAGATAATCCAGTCCCTAACAAAGGGAAACATTTCAAGTCTCTATTCTCTGTCACTTCTTGAATCATATGATCAATCAAAGAAATGGGGTAGCCCTTTTATTCAAAAAGTGCCCGAAGGGTGTTCACTTCTTCTAAATACATCTCAAAGGTGCTGGACATTCTTGATGCCCTAATAATTTGACCCTTGACTATCCCTTTCTTCTGATAAAAGGGGTGTCCACTATCAAAATGGAGATATGAGTTGGAAAATCTACTTTTCCTATATAGCCTCGATTGAAAGCAATGATTCTCATAATCCTTAAATAATGTGACATCTAAATAGTTTAGTTTATCTGGGTCAATGCTATGGGTAAATTTCAAGAACTCAGTACTTTCATTAATGTGTTCCAAAAAATTATTTAAGTCATTAGTGGTACCTTTCCATAACAAACAAATATCATCCAGGTACCTCATGTAATGCACTATGAACTCCATCCATGGGCTCTCAAAGACGTACCTCTGTTCCCAGTAATGTAGCACACAGTTAGCATAAAGTGAAGCACAAGGTGCACCCATCGCCACACCTTTCTTTTGGTGATAAAACTCCCCATTGAAATAAATAAAGTTGTTTTCAAGGACAATTTCCATAAATTCCACCACTAGATTGGTGGTGGTATTGTCCAACCTAGAATCAACTGTAAGTACCTGTCTAAACCATTCCAATCCTGTAGACTGGGGAATACTCGGAAAAAGATCAATAATATCAATGGTCACCATGGAAAGGTCCAAATTAAACATCTGCTGATCAATCCCTCTCAAAAAATGCCATGAATCTTTACAAATGTGCATAATCGAAGATAGAACTTTCTTCACAACATGGTCTATGAATTTCGCTAAGGGCTCAGTGATACTTCCTGCACCAGAAACAATGGGCCTAAATGTAATAGGATCTAGACCTTTGTGGGTCTTAGGAATACCAAATATCACCGGTACTCTTGGCTTCTCCACATGTAAATAGTTATATAACCACTCATTGATCGTACCTTGCAACAGATGGTCATATAAGTGGTAACTTATTTTAGAATGTGCTAAATTAATCTCATTTAGGGATAATAGTTCATATTGTTCTGTTCCCTGTAGCATCTCATGTAAAATTGCATCATAATCTATCATGTACATCAACACTACACCCCCCCCCTTATCGGGTTTCATCACCCTACACTTCTCTTGTTTTAAGTGATCTATTAATTCAAATCCTTTGTCATTAAGGTTAAAGGGGTGAGCGTCTTTCTTAGACCTTTCAATCTTTCTAATTTCCCTCTCTACCATTTCTTCGAAAATCTTAAGACAAGAGTGAGTCGGGGGGTTAAAGGTACTAGGTCTAGTCAATCCTATGTTGGTATTAGTTTGACCCTTAAAAAATATAGTGAGATTCAGTTGTCTAATAAATAGCTTCAAGTCAATCAGGGTGTTAGTTGTGTTCGAAGGACGAGAAGGCACAAAATGGAAACCCTTAGAAAATAAATCAAAATAATCCTTAGTAAGGACCAATTCAGTGAAATTAAAAATTTTGAAATTGCCCCTTCTACAAATTATTGGCTTATCACAACCTTCCTGTGGTTCTACAGAGAAAAAATCTATATCCACAGGTTCTAGTTCGAAGGGTGATTCCACCCTTTGTGTTGATGTCTCATCCCTCTCACCCCCCTGTTGGGGGGGGTGCTGAAAATCCTGATAAGACTGTTTCCTCCCCCTTTTGGCTATTCTCTCACTTCTTCTGAGTGGTTCAGTCTCAACTCTAGCAAAATTACTATCATGATTTGGTTCATTCACCCTATCTATAAATACAGTGTCTGCATTATTCTTTCATCCCCCGTTTCTGTAAATGGGGTAAGCCGTCCCCTCCCTGTATTCATGAAGATCTCTTTATAGTTTTTTTAATTTTTCTATTCAATACTTTTATACAGTATTGATCTACTTCATAAAACACATTGTCATAACTTCTCCTAATGCTAACAAAATTAGTATCATTAGTTACACTTTGATTAAGAACATTCAGTTCCTTTAACAAGAATTCCGCTCTAGTTCCATATTCAACAGTCATTAATTTTAACATTTCAATTCCAGCATTATTAAAGATCTCACACAGTTTATCATAAAAAACAGTCCCTGGTTGTGTACAGTTGGGAAATTTGTATAAACGAAGTCCTTTAGGGACTCTATTAACCTGTATGCATTCCTTAAGATAGTTTATTTCAAGCTGGTTACTTTTGAATGCAAATAATTTGTCCCTAAAACTGTTAGTTATCTTCAATATTTCTGTTAGAATTGGAGCTCACAGTACCTTGTTTAAATTGGAATTGTTTCTCAGTCCAAGTGCCAAAATTAAATTTTTTGTGATTATCTTCTTTCCTCGATCTATAGTTCGCACCGGCTCTTGGGTGCGTTGTAAGAATCTGGTCATTGCCATGCGGGCAGTTATTGGAAAGGATGTCATCAAAGTTGCTGTTCAACCCTGACGCGGAAGATGTGACTGTTTTTTGTGTTGATCTATTGGCTGTAGTTGATTACATGGTAACCGAGTACTCGGTTCCATGTTCCATTCACCAATTTGCTTAGAAAGTTGTGTTAAAAGGTTTAAAACTTGCATAAATTCACCCTGAGTTACAGGAGCATTGTCGGAGTCATTTCTCAATAAGAGTGGAGTCTCCAGGAAGTTTACCGAATCCGTTCCTTCAGCCATGGGAAGAGCATAAATCTCAGAACAGCAAGAGAAACAAGCCAAAACAAAAGATGCCCAAAGCCACAGGACCCGGATCTCTCAAAAACGTGAATCCACTTCAATTAAGTAAAAAACTTTATTCCACCACAGGTAAAAGCAGGCAATGCAAACAATAAATAAAACCAAGCGCTTTTGCTCGGTCAATACCGAGCTTCTTCAGAGTACAGAATGCTTTGTGCTACCATTGAAGCTTATTAAATAATTAAGAAAACAGTCACATGATTGTTTCGTCTATCTCAAATTAATTAAAACCTACCCGTCTCTTAAAGTGTAAATATAAAGCTGTGTGTTGCACTATAAATAAAACTAAATAAAAATCACTAAAACAACCTCAAGCTACAAAAGTGTGTACAAAATACATATGTCCAACTAAGTGAAAACTTGATACTCACAATGAAACCACCAATACTGTCTCGTTAGACAGAACACATAGTAACCCTGTACCCTGCCTCACTAGACAGAACACATAATAAACCTGTTCTGTGTCTCACTAGACAGAACAAATGATAACCCTCTAGCTTGTCTCACAGGACATAACACATAATAACATTATACCTTGTCTCACCAGACAGAACACATAGTAACACTTAGTAACCCTATACCCTGTCTCAGTAGACATAACACATAGTACCATATACTCTGTCTCACTAGGCGGAACACGTAATGAAGTAAAAATAAAACCTGGACCCCCAGCTAAACCTGGAATATTCAAGAACTATTCTAAGACTAACTTCCTGCTATTAAGTGTGAACCTAGCACAATTTCAAGCCCCCTTAAACCCTAAGAACACTACTGCCTGTTCAGAACTGTTCACAGAAGCCCTATACCAGCATGTTAGTACCTGCATAGAGGCAGCTATACTCGCTAGAAAGAAGTACAGAACTAACTCAAAAAAGAAGCCTCCTAGGTGGAATCACAAAATCAATAGGCTGTATAACAGGAGGAAGAAAATCATGGCAAAAATTAAGAGGTGCAGCGCCCAACAGGATGAAAGCACTCTCAAACTAAACAAACAACTCAGAGGACAAATAAAGTCTACCAAAGCCAATTTTGAGGTAAATTTAGCCTCCCAGACCAAGGACAACCACAAAGTATTTTTTACCTGTGTCTGCAACCTCAAAGGCAATACACAATTGTGTGCAGAGCTCATTGTAAATGGAGCCACCTATACTGAGCCAGAAGTTATATCAAACCTCCTGGCTGATAAATTCAGCTCCAACTTTACTCCTCTCTACCCCTCAACCTTCCTTCAGGAAATATCATCAAATATAACTCCCCTACTATCACTATAGAATAGGTCCTTAATGCTCTCTCTAAGACCAAGAACACTGCATCAATGGGCCCAGGCAATATCCCAGGATGCCCTTTAATAGCATGAAACATTACCTACCGGAGCCTCTGGAATTACTATTTAGCTGTAGCCTCCAAGCAGACTACGTGACTCTTGAATGAAGAAAGGCAACAGTCATCCCTCTGCACAAAGATGAGCCATCTACAGACCCCGGAAACTACAGACCCACAAGTCTCACTAGTCTTATAGGTAAAGCCATGGAAAGAATTATTATGGAGGTGATCAAAAGACCTCCAGACACTGGACCGAACCCAGTTTGGTTTCGTCAAGAGCAGATCATGCCTACTCAACCTGTTGGACTTCTTTGAGAAGGTCACCAAAGCAATGGATGAGAGAAAAATCATTCACACTGCCTACCTTAACCTTGCCAAGACATTTAACACAATACCCCACTCGAGCATTGCTGACAAAGTCAAGAGGTTAGATACAAACCTGTATGCCACATGGCGGATAGCCAACTGGCTCACAGACAGGACCCAAGATAGTTTATTAAGATCTGTTTTGTTTAAGTTGGAGAATAGAGGTGAGGCGTTGAGAAGAGTTGATAGTAGATGGGAATGGGCAATTGCAGTTCGAGCAAGTGGGGTAAGGAAAGGGTTGATTCTGTAAAGAGAGGCACGTTTTTTATTCATGGTTTTGATAGTTTGATTGTTATGCACATCAGACTTCAGGTTGTTATCAACTATGACACCCAGTAGTTTAGTTTGGGCATCTGGGGAGATGATAGTGCCATTATTAGCAGTTATGTTGAAGGATGGTAGGGGGGTCCTGCATGTGGGGGAGAAGAGGAGTAACTTAGTTTTGTTGGGGTTTAGGATTGGATGTTGACTGGAGAGCCATTTTTCCACTGTATTGAAGGTATTTTGGGTTAATATGAGAAAAGTAGCTGGTGAGGTGTCAGAAAAAAATCAAGGTGGAGTCATCCGCATATTGAATGCAGGTAGCGTCTGGGATGATTGAATGAAGGTTGTTGATAAAGATGGAGAAAAGAAAGGGTCCTAGTATCGAGCCCTGGGGGACTCCTAATGTGATGGGTAGGCGAGATGATAGCTTGTCCTGCCATAGAACTGCCTGTTGCCTGCCCTGCAGGCAGGATTGAAACCATTGGAGTGCATGGTTGTTTAAGGAGAAGGCCTTCAAGGTATTTATAAGCATTTTGTGGTCAACCATGTCAAAAGCCTTGGATAGATCTAGAAAGAGTGCTGAGAATAGATGTTCTTCATCTCACATTGCTGCAGTCCTTACACTTGGGTATAGCGCTGTCCTCGGTCGGCCCGAATACCAAAGTATATGGCTGACGCCGGTCATGGCGCATTAAACTGACGCCAGGACGTCAGGGTATAAATGCGCATGACCGACGTCATATCCCCAGTCTTTTTTGCCGCGTGGTCCGATGCAGAAGCAAATTTGCGAGTGCAGGTTGGCGTCCTGAGATTTTCCGAAACCGGAGTTTCAGACCGAATCCAAGTTGGCTAAGTACCCCGTTGGGGAATATTTTGGTTTTTTCTTGCCTCAGTATTTTACCGGATGTCAGAAAAAGTAAATAACTGTATTTCTTGCGGGAAACAGATACCACATAGGGACTACCACAGCTTGTGTATACCGTGTTTAGGGCCTGAGCACGACGTTGTTGGGTGTTCCTCTTGCGCTAGATTTAACAAACGTACCATAAAGAGGAGATTAGACTGCGCTAGGTTAGTCTTCGGGAAGCGGTGCAATTACAAAATGCCGTCGGATGCTCCGACGCCCGCTACCTCGAAGAAGCGCAAGGACAAAACACCTAGGCCTAGGTTAGAGGCACCAGCCGACCCGGACGTCGGTTCTTTAGAGGGCACGGTTGTGCCAGAGGCCCAAACAGAAGTTTCCCTAGAGTCCCAGGGGGAGACTTTGTTGTTACAGGATGTGTCTTCACAGGAGGTAGGCCAGGCTGAAGGGGCTTCTCAGGTAGCTGTTCTCCCCTCTCTGCCTAAGGTGGTTAGGCCTTCCCCTACTGTTACAAAGGCTTCTTCCAAGAGTAGGCCAGGTTCAGCTGTAGCATGTGCTCCTCCTAGTACTTCAGGCCCTGTGCCCAAGAGACATATGCTTAAGATGGCTGAAGATTTAATTACTATGATTAGGGGTTCTATGCCCCCTCCTGACAAAAGGCCTAGGGTGGATCCTGAATTTGGGAATTTTGAACAGGATTCTGATATTTCTGAGTCTTCGGCTGAGGATTTACAGGAGTTTTCTCATTATTCTGACTCTGATGTGGATGACTCCACCCCTTCTGCTTCTCCTCCTGAGGATTTTTCATTCTCAGAGACTCTCCATGCCATGAGGGAGCATTTTAAATGGGAAGGTCAGGATTTCTCTGATTCCAGGAAAAGACTTAGGGAATTTTTGTTTCTACCTCAGCATAGGCCTTTAGCTATACCCCTGTTCTTTCTGTGGTGGAAGATGTTTTGCAGAGGCTTCCTTTAACCCTGATTCTTTACCTCCCGCTCCTGTTAAACCGGACAGATACTATAGGGTGCCTGAAGCTCACAAGTATCTTTTAAAAGCCCTAGGGCAGATCCAGAGACAGTTACTCAGGGGCCTAAAGGGGTTAAGGCTTCTGTGGCTAAAAATCCAGTTCCTCAGGACAAAGAGGCAAGAGCTTTAGACAGATGGGGTAAGAAAGTGTATACTTCTTCAACTTTAGCCATGAGGGCTTTAAATTGTCAATTCCACATGCTGAGATATCAAATCTATCTCCTTTCACAGTTAAAGTCTAAGGTAGATGCTCTGGCAGAAGGTATTGAATGTAAGGAGTTACAAGATCTGGTACATGTGTCGGAACAGGTGGGTAAGCATTCCTTACAATGTGGTTTTGATGCTGTACAGGCCTCTTCCAGGGTGGCTGCCACTGGTACTGTCCTTCGCAGGCACGCCTGGTTACGGGATCAGAATTTAGCTGAGCATGTTAAGTCAAGGATCTTGGATGCCCCTTTACAATCTGATGTGTTGTTTGGTTCGCCTGTTGAAGCAGTTTTAAAGAAAATGGAGGACAAAGCTAAATCTATGCACACTGTTAAAGATTTTTTACAGGTTCAACCACCAAAGTTTAGCAGAAACTGGCCAAGCAAGGCGTGGACATACCCTTCTTATGATTCCCAGTCTAGGGGTAGGCCTAGGCGTGCTAGGGGCAGAGCTCAGGGTTCCTTTAGATCCAGGACAGGGGGCTCACCTGCACAGTCTTCAGGGGAGGGCAGGGGTCAGCCCTTTCGTAGACAGACACAATGACCTACCTTTTCAACTGCCAGAACCTCCACGTCTCGCAGCACCTTTAGGAGGAAGACTGACACTTTTCAAAGAGAACTGGAGTTTAATTACCCAAGACAGATGGGTATTGCAAATCATTCACCACGGTTACAGGTTTTATTTCCATACCTTACCACCGTTCAAGGGCATGCCAGATATTCCGCCCCAACACAAATTGGAAGCTCACAGACAAATATCCATATTGACACAGATAGGGGCCATACAACCGGTGCCTATGGCAGAAAGGGGCCTAGGATTTTACTCTCGCCTATTCCTAGTACCAAAAAAGGGGAACACGTGGAGACCAATTCTGGATTTGTCTATCCTCAACACCTTCCTGGACATCCCCAAGTTCAAGATGCTGACATTGCAACAGCTTTTACCCCTCCTGGGCAAGGATCACTGGATGGTAACTTTGGATCTCCAAGAGGCTTACCTTCATGTCCCTATCACTCTAAGCTGCAGGAAGTATCTGCGTTTTCGAGCTGGAGATTCACACTATCAATTCTCTGCATTGCCCTTTGGCTTATCCACTGCACCCAGAGTATTCACAAAGGTCCTGGCTCCAGTGATAGCTTTCTTCAGACGGAAAGGAATACAGATCTACCCTTATTTGGACGATTGCCTGATTCTGGCTCAGGGCAAGGACGAACTTCTACAGCATTTAAAGTATGTGATAACAGTGCTAAGATGCCTAGGGTATTCTGTGAACGAAACAAAGTCCAGTCTAGTACCCTCTCAGGACATGTGCTTTCTGGGTGTGAGACTGAATACAGCAGCCCAGATGGCCTTCTTAACCCCGGACAAACAAAAGAATCTTTCCCTTTACTTCCAACAGCTATCACATCAGTCCGGGCTGACTGCAAGGACAGTCCTTCAAGCCTTAGGGTTCATGGCATCTTGTATTCTGGTGCTTCCCAATGCCAAACTGCATATGAGGAAGCTACAATGGTATCTCAAGAATCTATGGACACAGCACTGCCACGATCTGGACACTGTCATTCCAATAATACCTTGCATCCAAAAGGAATTCTTGTGGTGGGCTCAGCAATGTCACCTAAACAAGGGACTTTCTGTGACCCGGCCGGAGGCAAGTCAGATTCTAACAACAGATGCCTCAGACAAAGCTTGGGGGGCTCATCTCAATGGAAAATGGATACAGGACAAGTGGCCTGCCAGACTACAACATCTACATATCAACCTAAAGGAGATGTTAGCAGTCCAGTTTGCATTAACAGCTTTCAAGGAATTACTTCTTCCGGGACAGGTGTTGATTCTAACAGACAACACAACTGTCATGTGGTACATCAACAAGCAAGGGGGTACACATTCTTACCCTCTATGCAGACAAGCAATGATTCTATGGGAAACGGCTCTCAGTCTACAACTGGATCTTCAGGCAAGGTTTCCGCCGGGTGCAGAACTCCTTAGCAGATGTGTTAAGCAGGCAAATCATGGATCCCCACGAGTGGAAACTGGATCCTCAGGTATTTCAGCAATTAACAGTGTCATGGGGAACACCAGACATAGATCTGTTCGCTTCTCCTCTAAACCACCAGCTGCCAAAGTTTTGCACAAAAAGGATACACCAGGCAGCTTGGAAAACGGATGCTCTTTCTTTCAGTTGGAAAAATCTTCATGTATATGCCTTTCCACCACTTCCTCTACTTCTAAAGGTTCTGCTAAAGGTAAGCCAGGACAAACCAAGAATGATCCTGATAGCTCCAGATTGGCCCCGACAGCATTGGTACCCACTACTGAGAAATTTAATAAGGAAACCACCGTGGCCCCTGCCTTTAATTCCTCAACTGTTGTCTCAAAAGGACGGTCATTTACTCAATGTCAAGCTTCACTCTCTTCATCTCACAGCATGGCATATCCTGTTTTAGCTCATAGCAGGGCTCAACTTCCTCAACAAGTTTTGAATGTGATTATGGAAGCTAGGAGACCTAGTACAAGGAAAGTGTATGCGGACAAGTGGAAGAGATTTTTGCTTTGGAGTGCAGCAAAGGGTGTGGATGTTTCTGAGCCTGATTTAAGTATGGCTCTTCTATATCTTACTGAACTATTGGACAAGGGTTTGTCCTTCTCTTCCATTAAAATTCATGCTGCAGCAATTTCAGCTCACTATGACTGTGATCCACCTTTGTTTTCTCATTCCTTGTTCAAGCAATTTCTCAGAGGAGCAAAGAACATAAGACCTCCACGAAGAGCTCCTACTCCAGCTTGGGACCTCAATTATGTGTTGGAAAAGCTCACTCTGCCACCTTTTGAGCCTGCAGCTACGGCTGAGTTAAAATATTTGTCATGGAAGACTGCTTTTTTGTTGGCCATTACCTCTGCAAGAAGGGTTTCTGAATTGCAGGCCCTTATGGCTGTTGAGCCTTTCTTGATCTTCCATAAGGATAGGGTATCTTTACGCACTAACCCTTCCTTTATGCCTAAGGTGGTCTCAAGTGTGTCTTTAAACCAGTCTATTCATTTACCTACCTTTTATGCAGACCCCCAAAACAAGGGGAAAAGATCTTGCATACTTTGGACGTGCACAGACAGTTACGCTACTACTTAGATAGGACTAAGGGTTTCAGGCAGTCGCAACAGTTGTTTGTTTCTTTTGCTTTAGGTACTCAGGGCAAGCCTGTGTCAAAGCAAACTCTTTCTAAATGGATTGGGTTTTGCATTTCTTTTTGTTATTCTCAGCATGGCAAGCAGATCCCAACAGGGATCAGACCTCATTCCACTAGGGCTACTGCCACCTCTACAGCCTTTCTAAGGGGAGTGTCAACTAAGGACATTTTGGAGGCAGCTACTTGGAGTTCAGTACATACTTTCTCTAAGCACTACCACCTTCCTCTCTACTCTAAATCTAGGGCTGGGTTTGCCACTGCTATTCTACAGGGCATTTTGACAGCTCCTGCTTCTATTTGATTTGCCATCCTCCCTTACCTCTGCTTTGGGAATCTACCCAAGTGTAAGGACTGCAGCAATGTGAGATGAAGAACATAGTACAGTTTTGTACCTACCATAAATGTAGATGTTCGAAGATCCACATTGCTGCAGTCCAATTTACCCGCCCTCCGTCCCCTCTGTGTTTAGGGGTGGTTGTGTGGTTAGGTTAGTACTTTATTAGATAATTGTTAGAAGTTGTACATAGTTTGGGTGTGGGGGTGTTTAGTGTTTGGTAATTTTTTGATTTTACCCTGTTTAGGGTCTTCTGACATCTGGGGCAAGAAAAGACTGAGGATATGACGACGGTCATGCGCATTTATACCCTGACGTCCTGGCGTCAGTTTAATGCGCCATGACCGGCGTCAGCCATATACTTTGGTATTCGGGCCGACCGAGGACAGCGCTATACCCAAGTGTAAGGACTGCAGCAATGTGGATCTTCGAACATCTACATTTATGGTAGGTACAAAACTGTACTTTTGTTATTATTGTGGTTGTGGTTAATGACGTTAGAGAAAGAGAGGAGGGCAGAGGTAGTACTGTGGTGTGGCTTAAAGCCATGCTGAAAGTTGGACAACAGCTTGTTCTGTGTGAGGTAGTGCATGAGCTGTATGTGTGCACACTTCTCCATAATTTTAGCTAGAGGTGACAGAATAGCTATGGGTCTAAAGCTTGACAGTTCAGTGGAACTGCCTCCTTTATGGAGAGGTATGACACAGGAGATTTTCCATATAGTGGGTACAGTAACAGAGCTACATCTGAAGCTAATCAAGACTGAGATGGGGGTATGCTATGGTGTCAGCAACCTTTTTCAGATAGACTGCTGGGAGGAGGTCGGCAGCCAGGATGGTGGGTCTTAGTTTCTTAAGTAGGGCATGAATAAGTTGAGTAGGAACAGGTTGGAAGTTAAAGTATGGTTGGGTACTGGGTGTGGCTACATTAGAATTAGAGCCTTTGGGAGAGAGCTGGCTGGCTAGAGACTGGATAGTCTCTGTGAAGAAGTTGTTGAAGTTATTAGCAATGTCTACTGGGGATTTTTGCTGGGAAGCTGGGGGGGGGGGTGGTGGTTTGGCCTGGGTGGAGTAGTTTGTTTATTTGTGCCCAGAACTTTTGAGGTTTGCTTTGGTGTTTTTGCAGTAGATGGTAGTAGTGGTTCTTTTTGTCTAAGCTTATGGAGTTTTTGGTGTCATTCCTTAGCTGTCTGAATCTTAGTTGATGAAGTGGGGCTTTTGTTTTTCGGTAGGTGGCCCATGCTTTGTTTCTGAGTGAAATTTTGGTTTTGGTATCTTTAGAAAGGCATGGTGCAATATTAACTCTGGTTCTAATAGAGCGGCTGTGAGCATGGGAGTTAAGAATAGCAAGGAATTTGGTGTTAAAGTATGCTACTGCTTCATCTAGGGGGAGACTTTTTAGTACTGACCAGTTGCATGCCTTAAGTTCATTTTGAATCTTGGGGAGAATAAAATTATTGTTGTTTCTTAATGTTCTATAGGTGGGTTGGTAGGAGCAGTCTACTCTGAGCTTGATTACATAGGTGAGACAGTGGTCACTTAGGTCATCAGGCAAAGTGCCTGATTTATAAGATTGAAGAGATGGGTATTGACGAGTATCCAGTCTAGGGTACTTTCCTTGTTATTGGGTTTTCCTGTCCTGGTGGGGAGGTTATGATTTGAGTACATCCGTAGAGTTTTATGTGGGTTTTGGGGGTTTCACAAGAGCAAGTGTTCCAGTCAATGTTGAAATCCCCAAGAATATGAACCTATATTGTTTACAACCTATATTGTTTATTATTCTCAATATTTGGATGATATGTTTGTGCTTTGGAGAGGGGACAAGCAAAGTATTGACTGTTTTATGAAATATTTAAACCAATCCAGTAGTTTCTTAAAATTTACTTTCACAAATAATTATGATGGTATTGCTTATTTGGACTTGTATATTTCTAAGACTAAATTGGGTTTCAAATCCAATATATATAGGAAAAAACATTTTCAAATAGCTACTTAGAGTATAATAGCTGTCATCCGCGTACTATGTTGAGGAGCATTTACAAAGGCCAATGTATCCGAGCAGCGCATATGACTTCTGAATATTCAGATGTATTAAGAGAGATACAATATATACAAGAATTATTTTTAAACCGAGGATACCCAAGAGTTATGTTAAATAATATCTCTGCATATGTTATCAAAGAATGGGGTAATAGATTTCCCCCATTATTAGGTAGAGAATTTAAGAATAAAGAAGTTACAAATGACAGCAACAATTATGCAAGAGCTTGCATATTGGAATATTCTCCACATGTGGAATTTATTAAAAATATTATAAAAAATAATTGGAACATATTGTTAGTTGATGAAGAAGTAAGTGATTTTATTGGGACCTCCCCAGTATTTGTATATAGGACTGGAACGAATATAAAAAAGAAATTAGAACAATCAACTTCTAAAATTCGTGATATTAAAAATTTTGGTAGTACTAAAAAATGTGGCTCATGTAAACAGTGTTACGCTATATTAGAAACAGATAACCTTATTTTAGATAATATCAATAGGATAACCATTACATTTTTAAGGGGTAATTGTAACACGAAGAATATAATATATTTAGCAAAATGTAGTTCTTCGGGATTTTATGTAGGAAAAACCGAACGTTGTTTTAAGAAACGCATTTATGATCATTTGTATTCTATTAAGAACAAAGATATGAATAATGCGCTAAGTAGACATATATTTGAATATGGTATGGAGCACACCTTCAAATTTGGTATTATTGATCAAGTGAAGATAGATTCTAAGGGAGTGGATTTTAAGACCCTACTGAGTAAAAAGGAGGTTTTATGGCAGATATATACAGATGCGGTTAGAAAACCAGGTCTCAATGATTTTATTACGATAAAACCCATTTTAGAAATACAGTAACATCGTATTTGTATTTATATTTTTTGTGCTTCAGTATGTATTATGTTATTTTATTTTATCATATTTATTTTTTGTAGTATAGTACCATATAGTAATTTTTGTACATTTTATGAATATTTTATTCATTTTTGTCCATGCCTAGTATGTCATTTTAATATTGTTTTGACAGTCAATTTTAGACGACCAATATTTACGTATTTGTTCTTACACAAATTCAATTATTCGTATACAGACAAGATGATAGTAAGAACGTTTGAGTTTATGTTAGCAATGTATTAATGTTGTTGTTTTTAAATTATTTAAATTTTATAGTATGTTTTGTACGCAACTATGTTGCTTTAAGAAGGTATTCTCAGGGAGGCGGAGTTGGCGCCAAAAAAGTAATTTAAATTGTTATTAGCCATCAGTAATGGCATTCTGATGAAGTCTACATTAGTGGATGAAAGCGCCTAATGTTTTTTGATTGGGTGTATATGGTCGAATAAAGGAGTTGCTTTTACCACCGGTTATCATTTATTATGCATCCGTTATACTCTAGCACTCCATTTCTGTCTTTTCTAATCTAAAAGGGTGGCGAAAGCCAAACACACTCTGGCTAGGCTTATAAATGCTCTAGGGCAGATAGCCTAGTATCAACCTATGAACAATTGTTTCTTGGGGGGTAGTTATTGGATAACCATTATAAGAAGTCTTCTATGGTTTCTGTGTTCCTCCCTGGGGGAATGTAGACACAGACAATGTTTACATTTTTGTTTTTGTTAATTTGTAGTTTTGAGATAAGAATTTCAGCATTATTGAACTGGGGTAGTTGTTGGGTGTCAATGCTGACAGGGTAGACTTGTAAAGTATGGCTACCCCACCACCACCACCCTTTCTGGTGGTATGCTCTAGTCGAAACATACTATACCCTGGTGGCAGAATCTCATGGTCCTTGATGGCAGGCTTTAGCCACTTTTCTGTTAGGCATAATATATATGGGGAATGAACAGCTAAGAGGGCATGCAGGTGCTGAGTTTTGTTATTTATGCTCCTAATGTTTAGATGGCAGGCCAGCAGTGACTTAGGAGGTCTGTTTGTTGGAGCTATAGTGGTAGGGGATATAGTAGGGGGATTAGGGCCAACAGGTGGGGATGGAGCAGGGTTTGGGTGGATGTCACCATCCTTTGTGAGGTTGTAGTATATCCTGAGTATGAGTTTTAAGATTTTGAATAAAGTTTTGTAATATTCTCTAGTTTTAGGACTAATGTAACTAGGTCTAGTAAGATGGTAGTATTTAGGGGTTAAGAAGGTAAGCATGAGGGGAGTGAGTAAGGGTGCATTATTATCTGTTGTAGATGGGATGGATGTTTGGAATTTAGGGTAGTGCAAACCTGGGTGATCCTGATATTTGTAGGCGGTTGGGAGATATGGGATGAGTAACAGGGGTAGAAGTAGAGTTAATAAGACTATTTTGGGTGATAGCATACCTACTGAATGAGACTTGAAACTTAGGCAAAAGGAATAGTAGAGTTGGAGGACTGGTGGTATCAGGTTGAGGGTGGTGCTGTTGAGTGACAAGTTGTTACTGATTGGTTTAAAAAGTGGGGTGTGGTCTAGTACCAATAAATGTAGCAGCACCAGGGGCGGGAGGAATTTAGGGGCAGGGTGGGGAGCGAAGCAAGGCAAGCGGAGCAGGGATGAACCAATGCCTGTACTAAGTTGTAGCACTTTAACCTGTTTGAGGAAAGAGGGGGTGGGGAAAAGAGAAGGCAGTAGGAGTGGTTAGAGGAATACCTTGATTGACTCAAGGCACCGCACCAGAGGTAAGTTGAATATAAGGGCCTAAAATCTGCACTCAGCACTTTAATATTACTAGCATTCAGCACTTTAATTTTACTTATGTTTAGCAGGAAAGACAGGCCAACAGTATACAATTTTGAGGATTATTACAAGGGTTATTTGTTCAAATGTCAGACAAGTAAGTAAAACTTTCAACAGGAATCTATGTCTGAGTTTTAGAAAGCCAGAAAGGTACAAATTATAGCTGTAAAAATTAGGGTCAGAGAGACAAATGTAAGAGTCAGTGTACTTTAGTTACAGGGGAAGGAGGCAAACACTCAAGTAGAAAAGAGCCCTATGGCCGAATAAAATGGTGACTTGCTTAATTACACAGCACTGTAAGAGAATGCTTAACAAATGCTTTTATATGTGTAACCTACTCTGATTAATTGCTGTGAGAAACAGTTTTTGTTGTGGTAGCGAACTGCAATCCTGTAAACACAGTTATTCAGGAGCTGCAGTATGTTAGTGTAGGTAAATGTGAAGTTCAACTAGGAAAAGAGAAAAACAGAGATTCTAAAGTAAGCATTAAGGCAGCAACAGGCAGTTATTTTATAATAGTACATTCAGAAAGTTTTTTGGGGGGAGTAAAGTAGTGCACTTTAGAATGGATTAGGATTTATAGCTAAGAACCTTAGCAAGAGAGCAATGCAATAAATAAACACTTGTCAGATTTTAAAGATATACCAGTAAAAACTAAATCGGTCTTTCACAATTGTACAACTGGAAAATTTGTCAGTACAAGCACTTCAGGTATAGCTAGCACAAGTTATTCAGGTCATAAAAGCACTTCTTCAATGTGTGTGTGCAATTTAAACATTAAAAACATATGCAGCAAGTAGTAGCCCTCATACACTTTCTCTAGGTACAGGTTCAGTTTAAACACAAATATTACCACAGAAATTCTGTAAAGTCACTAGCTACTTATAGAGCTTTTGCAACAAAAACAGAGCAGTCTGTGCAGAATCAGAATTTAGCATCAGGTCATTCAGGTACACACAAAAACAGTAAAAATCCATACAATGAAGAAAATTACAAGGTCAGCCAAGGGGGTAAGAGAGAGGGAAATCGTATAATAACCCAATACACTGTCTCTGTGGGCAAAACACATAATAACCATGTACCCTTTTTTACTAGACAGACCATATACTATCATATACCTTGTCTCACTAGACAGAACACATAGTAACCTTGTACCCTGTCTTGCAAGACAGAACACATGATAACCCTGTGCCCTGTCTCACTAGACAGAACATGTAGTAACCCTGTACCCTGTCTCACTAAACAGAACATATAATAACCCTGTACCCTGTCTCACTAGACAGAACATATAATAACCCAGTGCCTTGTCTCACTAGACAGAAGACATAATAGGTTCATAGGTTCATGGGTTGGTACTAGGCTATCAGCCCTAGGGCCTATACAAGCCTAGCTATAACAATTCCCTGGCTATTTCTTCCCACACTGTTTACCTCCCTGGACCCCTGTCTAGCAGGGCGACTGATGTGATCCCGGAGGTGAATTTCCTTTCTCCCATCTAATCGTCAAGGTTCCTTTTGAAAAGGGCCAAGGAGGCACTCTGCTTGACATGTATGGGCAGTCTATTCCAGAGTCTGGGGAGTCTCTGGATCAGGAACCTATCCCTCCAGCATGTTTTGTTTATTGTGATGACAAGGTTTAGATCCCTCGAGTGTGTGGCTCTGAGGGATTGGGATTTCTTTAAGTGGAGCATGTCCAGCAGCTCTGGGTTTGACATGGCCTTGTATGTTAAGCAGAGATCGGCTCTGAGTAGATGATATGTGACAGAGTATAGCTGGAGTTTTTTAAGGTGGTCAGCATAGGGCATCTGCTTTAGGCCTGTGATTCTTTTAGTGAGGTATTTCTGCGGCCTTTCCAGTTGTTGCAGATGTCTTGAGAGGTACATACCAAATGAGGCGTTGTATTCTATAATGGGTCTAATGAGGGATGAGTACAGTGGGACAGTGACCTCCTTTTTTCTGGATGAAAAGCCCTTAGTGATGAGGTGTGCCATATAGAAGGATTTCCTGACTGTTGTGGCGATGTGGTTATTGAAGGTGAGACCACTGTCCACCTGTGTCCCTAAGTCTCTTATCACACTTTCAGTGTTTAGTGTACTGCCACCTATGTGGTAATCCATGGGTACTTGTTTTTTTCCCAAAGGGGATAACTATACATTTCTTGGCATTAAGCTTGATCCCATGGCTCTGGCACCAAGAATCTGTTTCTGTAAGGCCCTTTTGTAGAGTATCCACATCATTTGGGGATTCAATAATGGCTCCCAGTTTGCAGTAATCTGCGAACTTTGTTAGCCAGAGTCACTTAGTGTTGGCCTGTACTTCAGAAAAGTAGATGCCAAACAAGAGTGGTGCCAGGACTGAACCCTGAGGTACTCCACTTGTCACTTGTCTGGAGCTGGATTTGGAGTCAGCTACTTTTACAGTATGGGTTCTGTCAGCAAGCCATTTGGCAACCCATCGAGTGACGTAGGGATTAATGCCCAGCTTAGTAAGTTTATCTATGATTCCATAGTGGGGGATGGTGTCAAAGGCTTTGGCGAGGTCCAGATAGGCTCTGTGGACTACCTTACCCTCATCCACAGCTCTGGAGACTGATTCGAAGAAGTCAATCAAGTTCAGGAGACAAGATCGGCCCTTCACGAACCCAAACTGGGTGGGGTCCAGTGTTTGAAGGTTGCCAATATCTTTGTTTATAAGTTCCATGATAATATGTTCCATGGCCTTGCAGATCAGGCTCATCAGACTGATGGGGTGGTAGTTCCTGGGATCCAAGTGGGATCTCCCCTTGTGGAGTGGGATAACTGTAGCTGTGCGCCACTCAGTGGGCATGAAGCCTGAGGTGAGGGTATGATTAAACATGACACTTAGGTGAAGTGCCAGTTCATTTTGTAGTTCATGTAGTACACAGCCCGGGATGTCATCTGATCCCATGGATGCTGTATTCTTAGCTTTGGACAGTGCGTTTTTGACCTGTGTGGCCATTATTACCAGAATTTGGCAATCTTCTGGTATTGCGATGGGCCGTTTAGGGGGTGAGAGGGAGGTGAAGCTGGCAATGAATCGAACTGCCAGGATATTGGCAATATCCTTGGGATTGGTATATTTAATGCCATTCTGTTGTAGCTCAGAGCAGATCTGAGCATTGCCATTTAGATTCTTGCCATAGTTATAGAATGCCTTGTGGGTGTCTTTGGAATCTTTGGCAATTTTATTTTCGTAACTAGCTTTGGAGGATTTTACAAGGGATCTCAGCTTCTTACTGAGGCTGGTAAGGGAGTTTTTTGCATCGTGGGATTTTCCTCTTTTCTGCAACAGTTTCTTCCTTTTGTTGTAAAGTTTATTTAAGGCAGATGACCACCAGATTGGCTTCCTTTTTTGGAGGAGAGTATCTTGGTTCTAATTGGGATGGCACGATTCATGCATGAGTGGATGTGCTCGAACAATGCCTTAGTGTAGGACTCAGCAGTCGAACTTTCAGTTCCCATCTGCATGGGTGTCATGAAGTTTTTCACTTCTGACTTGAGTAGCATGAAGTTGGCTTTGGAGAAGTTTTTTACGGAAGTTTCCTTACTGGGGAGTGGAAGTTGGATGTGGATGTTAAGGGTGATTAGCTTATGGTCTGACCTGACCAACGAGGGGGTGACTATAGGTGTGGAACATCAATTTCCCATGTTGGTAATTACTAGGTCTAGAATATTGAAGCCCCTGGTTAGACTATGGATTAGTTGATCCAGTGTATTGGAATTTATGAATTTCAAGAACCATTGGGCAAAGGTGTTGGTACACGAGTAGTTTTCCCAGTTAATGGCAGGGTAGTTGAAATCGCCCAGTATTAGGGTGTTTGGTTGTATCTTAATATTTTCCAGTATGTTTAGAAAGGTGTAGTGAGAATCTTGGGGCATGGTGGGGGATCTGTAGCAAGCTACAGTTTGGATTGCAGTCTTGCCTAGTGTTGCACCTGGAGAATTTCAGATGCATTGTGTGTAAGGCAACTAGCCTGGTGGTGTGAATATCCTTGGTGAATATGGACACTCCTGTACCTTTAGTGTTTTGATCTTGGTTTGGTGGCCTTAAAGTGTGGTAAGAGTTGTAGCCTTGTATTGCAGAGGTACTCTCTGGAGCCTTGAACCAAGTCTCAGTTACTGCACAGATATCGATGTTCTCCATATTTGGAGTGCCTCAAGAGTGTGCATTTTGAGGTTTAGACTTCTAGCATTGAGTAGCATTACCTTCAGATTTTGCATGCTTGTACCTGTTACGGTGGTGGTTTTGTCCTTTGAACTTTGCCTAAAAAAGGCATTATAGGGGTGACAAGAGCTGTAGCCAGTAACCTGAATCCCAGGGGCGACAGGTGCAGACCATCTCTGGCAAAGCATTGTAGTCTGTCGATTATGTTATCCCAGGGAGACAGATACTGGATCCCCTTTGGATGACACCAGAAGCTTAGCCAATAGTTGAAGTCAATCATTTTGTCCTTATATTGTGGTATCATTCTGGGCGAAGGCAGGATGCTACTCAGGGCTAGGGTCATACCTGTTTGGGCCACATGATCTGAGAGCTCTTCCATGTCTCTTTTCATGTACTCCAGGGAGGTACGTCTCAAGTCATTCACTCCAACATGGACAATGACAGTCATATTTGTACTTGTTGTGGAGTGACTTGAGTGCATGCGTTATGTGGCAGATCCTGGCACCCATCAGGCAGCTGACTGTAATTTTCTCCTTGTTCAGCCTGGTGAGTGGGACATCAATGTGCCTGACTATAGAGTCACCTATGACTAAAGTGGTAGGTACGTTGTCTTGCCTTAGGGGCTGTTGCTGGGTGGCACACTGGTGTTGTGAGCTATGTGACACTTTGGTTGTGATTGCTGTTTGTTTGCGTTTCAGCTTCGGAGGTCCTTGTTGCTTGGGCAGGTTACAGTTAAGGGCCTCCTCATATGTGGATTTAATGTTGCTATCAGTGGGTGTTGGTTGTGTGAGTTTAGAAGGGCTATGTGTTGCTTGAGGTGTAGTGTGGGTATTACCTTCGCCTCTTGACTGTCTAGCACAATCTTGGGTGGAGAGAGCTTTGCTTCCAGTTTGGCTATGTAAGTGCATCTGTCACAGGTTGTAGTGTTGGGTGGTAGGAGGAGAGGGTTGTCTGTGTACATGAGGCAATTGCTGCATTACCCCAGTGTTCCCAGATTCACCAGGTGGATAGGAGAAATCACCGGAAGCTGACCTTTGGACATGCCTGGTTTGGTGCTTTTTTGTAAAGTACAGGAGCTGTTTTCCCTTCCCTTAGCAAGGTACTTTGCAATTATAGGCGTAGTACCTATGATTAATTTCTCCTTATTAATAAGGAGAGTTGAGTGCTTGTATCAGTTTAAGGCTTCCTAGTGCTTTCCAGCAGGTATTAGAGCAAGTGCTAGTCACAGAGATGTTTAAAGGTAAGATGAAAAATAATGGTTTATCCTAAACACTGCAGTGTGCACTAGATAAGTTAGATGTGAAAGTAGGTAACTTAAGTTTTACCTGTTTAAAAAGTTAAGTTTTAGTGGATAGTCACTATTTTTAAAACAGCAAGATGTATTGAAAGGGGGTGATCACTTTTGTATTCTGGTACTATGGAATACAGTAGGATGGCCAATAAATTTAAATAGTTGAAGGGGAATGATTTCACAAAATGATAATTGTGTGGTTACTCACACAAGCCAGTGATAGCAGAGAGGAAATGAGATATATGGTCTAATTAACATAAGGGGCAGGCAACTAGAAAGACAGTGGTGAAGAACACAGCAGTAACGGGGTGAGAGAGTGGGAAAAAATTCTGTCTGACTCACAAGAGACAGAGCTGTGGTCTCTTTTGAAGTTTTAATATGCAGTTAAAAGCAGAATACAAGTGAAACAAAAGGTAAAGAAAACAAATCACAGTATTCAAAATATAAAAAGACAGTAAACTAATACAAAATACAACAAATAAAAAGCAAACTAACCTTTCCTTCACAGCAAAGTGTAGTAGAGTCTGGGTGAGCCTTTCTAATAAAGCCTTGTACCCTTTGTCACTAGACAGCACACACAATAACCCTATACCCTGCCTCACTAGATGAAACACATAAAAACCCTCTACCCTGTCTCATTAGACAGAACACATAATAATCATATACCCTGTCTCACTAGATAGGACACGTAATGACTCTGTAGCCTGTCTGACTAGACATAGTACATAATAAACCTATTACACTGTCTCACTAGACAGAACATATAATAACCCAGTACCTTGTCTCACTAGACAGAATACATAGTAACCCTGTACCCTTTGTCACTAGACAGCACACATAATAACCCTATACCCTGCCTCACTAGATAAAACACATAAAAACTCTCTACCCTGTCTCATTAGACAGAACACATAACCCTGTACCTTGTCTCACTAGATAGAAGTAATGCCTCTATGGCCTGTCTCACTAGACATAGTACATAATAAGCCTGTACACTGTCTTACTAGACAGAGCAAATAACACCCCTGTAGCTTCTTTCACCAGGCAGAACACATAATAACTCTATACCTTATCTCACCAGACAGAATACATAATAGCCCTGTACCCTATCTCACTAGACAGAACACATGATAACCCTGTACCCTGTCTCACTAGACAGAACACATAATAACCCTATACCCTGCCTCACTAGATGAAATGCATAAAAATCCTCTACCCTGTTTCACTTGACAGAACATGTAATAAACCTGTACCCTGTCTCATTAAACAGAACATATAATAATTCTGTATCTTGTCTCACTAGATAGGACATGCAACGCCTCTATAGCCTGTCTCAGTAGACGTAGTACATAATAACCCTGTACCCTGTCTTACTAGGCAGAACACATAATAAACCTTTACCCTGTCTCACTAAACAGAACGCATGATAACCCTGTACCCTTTTTCACTAAACAAAGCACACAAAACCCTGTACCGTGTCTCACTAGACTGAACACAGAATAACCATATGCCCCATCTCACTAGACTGAACACATAGTACCCCTGTACTCTGTCACACTAGACCGAACACATAATAATGCTATGCCCTGTCTCACTAGACAGAACGCATAATAACCCTGTACCCTCTCTCATTAGACAGAACAGGTAATAACCCTCTATCTCGTCTCACTAGACAGAACCCGTAATACCCCTGTAGCTTATCTCACTAGACAAAACACAAAATAACCCTGTATTCAGTTTCACTAGACATAACAAGTAATAACCCTGTACCCTGTTTTACTCACAAATTAGCAACTGTCATTGAATCCCACACTGACACAAATGTTCTCCAGGAGGACTGACACAGATGACTGGTGTCAGAGCCATGGACTAAACTAAATGCCAAGAAATACCCAATGGTTTCCTTCGGGAAATCATCCACCCCTGGTAACTACCATATTGACAACACACCCTTTAGAGTTGTCCCAGTAGTCAGGGACTTTTAGACACACATAGATGGTAATCTAGCCTTTAACCATCATGTGTGTACAGCAGTGAGGAAATCATGCTATGTTGCGCAACTTATAAACAAAGATATGGTATTTAAGTCCAAGGAAGTCATTGTTCCACTGTATTCGGCATTTATCAGACCTGTCATTGAGCACAATGTCCCTTTTGGTATGTATCTAACCAGGCATATCCAACAATTGGAACATCCACAGAAGTTCCTCACTAAAAGAATATGGGGCTTAAGTAAAATCACCTGTGCAGACTGCCACAAGGCGCTATCCCTGTACTCTGTCTCCTACAGTCTTTTGAGGGGAGATCTGTGCCTTACATACAGGGCATTGACAGACCCCACTCTGATGGAACTCTGCATATCCACAAAACAAACAGCACCAGAATTACCCATTCTAAGGAATTAAACATTGCCTGTGATATAAATAGGAAGTTCTGGAGAGACGGGTATGTATCCCAGAGATTACCCCCATCTCTGGCGTAGGGTCCCCATCTATGTGAAGCAGAGTTCCTCTCTAATCCAATTCAAGTGCAACCTAGACATTTGGATGGGGAACAGGAAATTCATCCCTGGTTTGGCACCTGTGTCTCTAATGCAAACAGGCAACCTATAAATGATTCATCTTCCAGGCTATAGCTTGTAAATGTTTCATTTACCAAGCTCTCGCTTTCACTTATCAAGGGAATCAGAACTTGTCAGAGATTTAGGATGCATGGCTAGGCTTAAAAATGCCCTTGTGGTCATTAGCCTAGTAAATACGTATGAACCAGACAGAACCCATATCAACATAACCAGTCTCACTAGACAGAACATATAATAACCTCTACCATGTCTTACTAGACAGAACACATACTAACATATACCCTATGTCACTAGACAGAACAAATAATAACCCTATTACACTGTCTTACTAGACAGAACATATAATAAGCCTGTACCTTGTCTCACTAGACAGAACACTTAATAACTCTGTACCCTGTCTCCCTAAACCGAACACATACTTCTGCATACCATGTCTCACTAGACAGAACACATAATAACCATGTACCCATCTCACTAGACAAAACACATGCGACCCTGTACTCTGCCACACTAGACAGAGCAAATAACAACCCTATACCCTTTCTAACTAGACAGAACACATAATAACCCTGAACACTGTCTCACTAGACAGAACACATAATACCCCAGTAACTTGTCTCACTAGACCGAACTCTTAATAACCCTGTACCTTATGTCAATATACAAAACTCATAATCATGTTGCACCTTGTTTCACTAGACAGAACACATAATAACCCTATACCTTGTCTTACCAGACAGTACACATAATAACCCTGTACCCTGTCTCAGTAGACAGAACACATAGTACCGTATATGCTATCTCATTAGACAGAACACATAATAACCCTGTACCCTGTCTCACTAGACAGAACACATAATACCCCTATACCCTGTCTGACTAGATGGAACACATAATAACCCTGTACCTATCTCATTAAACAGAGCAAATAATACCTTGTAGCTTGTCTTACTAGGCAGAAAAAATAATAATCCTGTACCCTGTCTCGCTATTCAGAACACAGAAGAACCCTATACTGTCTCTCGTTAGACAGACTACAGAATAGCCTTTTATCCTGTCTCACTAAACAGAACATACAATAATCCCGTACCATAACTCACTAGACAGGACACAAACTAACCCTCTACCCTATCTCACTAAAAAGAACACAAAATAACCCTGTACCCTGTCTCACTAAACAAAATACAGAATAACCGTATACCCTATCTCACCAGACAGAACACATAATAGCACTGTACCTGGTCTCAGACAGAATATATAATACCCATATACCTTGTTTCACTGGACAGAACACATTGTACCCTGTCTCACTTGACAGAACACATAATACCCCTGTACCCTGTCTCACTAGACAGAACACATAATACCCCTGTACCCTGTCTCATTAGACAGAACACATAATACCCCTGTACCCTGTCTCTCTAGACAGAACACAGAATAACCCTGTAACCTGTCTCACTAGATGGAATGCATATTGCCTTATGTCCTGTCTCAGTAGACAGAACGCATAATAACCTTTTACACAGATGATTTAGCATAGTGGTATGTTGCTCTGACTGTTTTGCACAGGGTCCTGGGTTCAATACTTGGCAGTGAAATGTATGGTGGTAATACAGCATTTAGGGGTTGGGAGGGTGGCGTAATGGCTAAGGTGTTTGCCTTACAAATACAAAGTGCAGGGTTTGAGTCTCACAAGGGGTAATTGGCTAGGCTTAAAATGGCTCGCAAGGGCAGTTAGCTTAGTACTAAACTATGAACCTATGAACACTGTCAAACCAGACAGAACACATAATATCTCTGTACCCGGTGTCACTAGTCAGAACACATAATTCCCTATACCCTGTCTCACTAGACAGAACACAGAAAACCCTGTATCCTGTCTCACTAGACCAAACAAACAACTCTGTACCCTGTCTCACTAGACAGAACACATAATACCCTTGTACCCTCTGTTACTAGAAAAATCACATAAAAAACGTGTACCTTGTCTCACTAGACCGTACACATACTGCCTTATATCCTGTCTCACTAGACAGAGCACATAATGATCAGGTAGCTTGTCACACTAGGCAGAACACATATCACTGTACCATGTTTCACTAGGCAGAACATATAAATCCCTATACCCTGTCTCACAAGACAGAACGTAGAATCACCCTGTACTCTGTCTCACTAGAGAGAATGCAGAATAACCCTATATCCTGTCTCACTAGACAGAACACAGAATAACCCTGTACCCTGTTTCACTAGAGAGAGCTCATAATAACCCGGTGCTCTGACTTACTAGACAGAAGAAATAATCACCCTGAACCGTCTGTCACTAGACACAACACACAGTAACACTATAGCCTGTCTTAGTAGACAGAACACAGAAAAATGTGTACTGTAACTCACTAGACAGAACACATAATAGTCCTATACCTTGTCTCATTAGACAGAACACGTAATAACCCTGTATACTGTCACACTAGACAGAAAACATAATACTCCTATACCCTGTTGCACTACACAGAACACAGTATAACCCTGTAGCCTGTCTCACTGGACAGAAGCCGTAATAACCCTATTCCCTGCTTCATTAAACAGAGTCCATAATAACCCTATATCCTGCCTCACTAGACAGAGCACATAATAACCCAAATCTTGTCTAACTGGACAGGACACATGCTAAACCTGTACTCTGCCTTACTAGACAGAACACATAATAACCCTGTACCGTGTCTCACAAGACAGAACACATAATAACTTTGTACCCTATCTCACTAGACAGAACAAATAATATCTACATATCCTGTCTCACTGGGCAGAAGACATAAATCTCTATACCCTGTCTCACTAGCCACTGAATGGCGCACAGCAATGGTTATCCCACTCCACAAAGGGTGAGCCACCACAGACCCCGGGAACTACCGCCCCATTAGCCTGACGAGCCAGGTCTGCAAGGCTATGGAACATATCATCATGAAACTTATAAACAGTGACACTGGTAATTTCCAAATGCTGGATCTTACCCAGTTCGGGTTTGTAAAAGGCAGATCATGTCTCCTAAACCTGATACACTTCTTTGAAGCAGTCACCAAAGCCATAGATGAGGGTAAGGTGGTTCACACAGCCTATCTAGATCTCGCCAAGGCTTTCAATACCATCCTCCACTCTGGAATTATAGATAAACTCACTAAACTAGGTATAAATCCCTATGTCACAAGATGGGCTGCCAATTGGCTCACTGACACAACCCACACTGTGAAAGTAGCAGACTCTAAATACAACTTCAGACCAGTGACAAGTGGAGTACCACAGGGTTCAGTCCTAGGTTATCTCCTGTTTGGTATCTACTTCTCTGAAGTACAGGCTAGCACAGAAGGTCTTTGGCTAACAAAGTTCGCAGATGACTGCAAACTAGGTGCCATAATCAAAACTCCTAACGATGTGGACATCCTACAAAAGGGCCTCACTGAGACAGATGCCTGGTGTCAAAGCCATAGCCTCAAGCTCAATGCCAAAAAGTGCATTGTCATCCCTTTTGGTAAAAACTCTGTACCCATGAATTACCACATAGATGGTAGTCTACTTAACACCGAAAGTGTGATAAGAGACCTTGGGACACAGGTGGACAGTAGTCTCTCCTTTGATAATCACATCACCACAGTAGTCAGGAAATCCTTCTACGTGGCACACCTCATCACAAAAGGTTTGTCATCCAGGAAAAAAGAGGTAATTGTTCCCCTCTACTCATCACCCATTATACCCATTATAGAGTACAACGCCCCCTTTGGTATGTACCTCACAAGACATCTACAACAACTTGAAAGGCCGCATAAATACCTCACAAAGAGGATTACCGGCCTCAAACCGATGCCCTACGCAGACCATCTCAAAAAACTCCAGCTTTACTCTGTCGCATATCACCTACTCAGAAGGGATCTCTGCCTGATATACAAAGCTATGTCAAACCCAGAGCTGTTGGATATGCTCCTCTTAAAGAAATCCCAATCCCTACAAGCCGTATGCTCTAGGGACCTAAACCTTGTCACCACAATAAACAGAACATGCTGGAGGGAAAAAATTCCTGTCCCAGAGACTTCCCATACTCTGGAACAAACTACCTATCTATATCATACAAAGCTGCTCATTAGTACTCTTCAAGAAAAATCTTGATGATTGGATGGGAGATAGGAGATTCACCCCGGGGATCACCTCTGTGGCTCTGATTGACGGGCACAGAAAAATAATTTTCTTGGGTGGCAAAAGCCAGGGTACCGTATGGCTAGGCTTATATAGGGTCTAGGGCCAACAACTTAGTACCTACCTATGAACAGGTAATAACCCTGTACCCTGTCTTACTAAACAGAACACATAATAACCCTGTCCTTTGTGTCACTAGGCAGGACACAGAATAACCCTATACCCTATCTCAGTAGACAGAACACATAATAAGCCTGTACCCTGCCTCTCTATACAGAACACATGCGAACCCTGTGTCCCTTCTCACTAGACAGAACACGTGACAATCCTGTCTCACAAGGAAGAACACATAGTAACCCTGTACCCTGTCTCACTAGACAGAACACACAATAACACTGTAGCCTGTCTCACCAACAGAAAACATAATACTCCTATACTCTGTGCCACTAGACAGAACATATAATAACCCTGTACCTTGTCTCACTAGACAGAATACATTCTTACCCTGTACCCTGTCTCAGTAGACAGACCACATAGTAACCCTATAACCTGTCTCACAAGACAGAACACATAGTAACCCTGTACCCTGTCTCACTAGAGAAACCACCTAATAACCCTCTACCCTGTCTCACTAGAGAAACCACATAATAACCCTCTACCCTGTCTCACAAGATAAACCACATAATAACCCTCTACCCTGTCTCACTAGACAGAGCACATAGTAACCCTGTACCCTGTCACATTAGACAGAAAACATAATACCCCTATACCCTGTCTCACAAGACAGAACACAGAATAACCCTGTAGCCTGTCTCACTGGACAGAAGTCATAATAACCCTATACCCTGCTTCACTAGACAGAACCCATAATAACCCTATGCCCTGTCTCACTACACAGAAAACATAATAACCATGTACCATGCACATAATAACCATGTACCATGCACATAATAACCATGTACCCTGCACATAATAACCGTGTACCATGCACATAATAACCATGTACCATGCACATAATAACCATGTACCCTGCACATAATAACCATGTACCCTGCACATAATAACCGTGTACCATGCACATAATAACCATGTACCATGCACATAATAACCATGTACCATGCACATAATAACCGTGTACCATGCACATAATAACCATGTACCATGCACATAATAACCATGTACCCTGCACATAATAACCATGTACCATGCACATAATAACCATGTACCATGCACATAATAACCATGTACCATGCACATAATAACCATGCACCATGCACATGATAACCATGTACCATGCACATAATAACCATGTACCATGCACATAATAACCATGTACCATGCACATAATAACCATGTACCCTGCACATAATAACCCTGTACCATGTACATAATAACCATGTACCATGCACATAATAACCGTGTACCATGCACATAATAACCGTGTACCATGCACATAATAACCATGTACCATGCACATAATAACCATGTACCCTGCACATAATAACCATGTACCCTGCACATAATAACCATGTACCATGCACATAATAACCATGTACCATGCACATAATAACCGTGTACCATGCACATAATAACCGTGTACCATGCACATAATAACCATGTACCATGCACACAATAACCATGTACCCTGCACATAATAACCATGTACCATGCACATAATAACCATGTACCCTGCACATAATAACCATGTACCATGCACATAATAACCATGTACCATGCACATAATAACCATGCACCATGCACATGATAACCATGTACCATGCACATGATAACCATGTACCATGCACATAATAACCATGTACCATGCACATAATAACCATGTACCATGCACATAATAACCCTGTACCATGCACATAATAACCATGTACCATGCACATAATAACCATGTACCCTGCACATAATAACCCTGTACCATGCACATAATAACCATGTACCATGCACATAATAACCGTGTACCATGCACATAATAACCGTGTACCATGCACATAATAACCGTGTACCATGCACATAATAACCATGTACCATGCACATAATAACCATGTACCCTGCACATAATAACCATGTACCCTGCACATAATAACCATGTACCATGCACATAATAACCGTGTACCATGCACATAATAACCGTGTACCATGCACATAACCATGTACCATGCACATAATAACCATGTACCATGCACATAATAACCATGCACCATGCACATAATAACCATGTACCATGCACATAATAACCATGCACCATGCACATAATAACCGTGTACCATGCACATAATAACCATGTACCATGCACATAATAACCATGTACCATGCACATGATAACCATGTACCATGCACATGATAACCATGTACCATGCACATAATAACCATGTACCATGCACATAATAACCATGTACCCTGCACATAATAACCCTGTACCATGCACATAATAACCATGTACCATGCACATAATAACCGTGTACCATGCACATAATAACCGTGTACCATGCACATAATAACCGTGTACCATGCACATAACCATGTACCATGCACATAATAACCATGTACCATGCACATAATAACCGTGTACCATGCACATAATAACCGTGTACCCTGCACATAATAACCATGTACCCTGCACATAATAACCATGTACCATGCACATAATAACCATGCACCATGCACATAATAACCATGTACCATGCACATAATAACCATGTACCATGCACATAATAACCGTGTACCATGCACATAATAACCGTGTACCATGCACATAATAACCATGTACCATGCACATAATAACCATGTACCATGCACATAATAACCGTGTACCATGCACATAATAACCGTGTACCATGCACATAATAACCATGTACCATGCACATAATAACCGTGTACCATGCACATAATAACCGTGTACCATGCACATAATAACCATGTACCATGCACATGATAACCATGTACCATGCACATGATAACCATGTACCATGCACATGATAACCATGTACCATGCACATAATAACCATGTACCATGCACATGATAACCATGTACCATGCACATGATAACCATGTACCATGCACATGATAACCATGTACCATGCACATGATAACCATGTACCATGCACATAATAACCATGTACCATGCACATAATAACCATGTACCCTGCACATAATAACCATGTACCCTGCACATAATAACCATGTACCATGCACATAATAACCATGTACCATGCACATAATAACCATGTACCCTGCACATAATAACCCTGTACCATGCACATAATAACCATGTACCATGCACATAATAACCATGCACCATGCACATAATAACCATGTACCATGCACATGATAACCATGTACCATGCACATAATAACCATGTACCATGCACATAATAACCATGTACCATGCACATAATAACCGTGTACCATGCACATAATAACCGTGTACCATGCACATAATAACCGTGTACCATGCACATAATAACCGTGTACCATGCACATAATAACCATGTACCATGCACATAATAACCATGTACCATGCACATAATAACCATGTACCATGCACATAATAACCATGTACCCTGCACATAATAACCCTGTACCATGCACATAATAACCATGTACCATGCACATAATAACCATGTACCATGCACATAATAACCGTGTACCATGCACATAATAACCGTGTACCATGCACATAATAACCATGTACCATGCACATAATAACCGTGTACCATGCTGCACTAGACAGAACAAATAATATCTCTGTACCTTGTTTCACCAGACAGAACGCAGAATAACACTGTATCCTGTCTCACTAGCCACAACAGGTAATAACACTGTACCCTGTCTTACTAAACAGAACACATAATAACCCTGTACTTTGTGTAACTAGGCAGAAAACATAATAACCCTGTACCTTGTCTCACTATACAGAACACACAAATCCCTATACCCTGTCTCACAAGACAGAATAAACGATAACCCTGTACCTTGCCTTGCTAGACAGAACACAGAATATCATTTTACCCTGTTTCACTAAACAGAACACATATTAACATGTATCCTGTCTCATTAAACAGAACACATAATAACCCTGCACTTTGTGTCACTAGGCAGGACACATAATAACCATGTATCTTGTATCACTAAACAAAATATAGAATAACCCTATACTCTCTCTCACCAACAGAACATATAATACTCATGTACCCTGTGCCACTAGACAGAACAGGTAATAACCCTGAACTTTGTCTCACTATACAGAATACATTTTTACCTTTTACCCTGTCTCAGACAGAACACATGCTAACTCTGTACACTGTCTCACTAGACAAAACACATAGTAGCACTATACCCTGTCTCACTAGAGAAACCACATAATAATCCTTTACCATCTCACTAGACAGAACACATAGTAACTCTGTCCCCTGCTTTACTAGACAGAGCACATAATAGCCCTATACCCTGTCTCACTACATAGAAAACATAATATCGCTGTACCCTGTGTCACTAAACAGAACACAGAATAACCTGTACCCTGTCTCACTAAACAGAAAGCATAATAACCCAGTACCCTATCTCACAAGACAGAACACGTAATAACCCAGTACACTGTCTCACTAGACAGAACACATAGTAACCCTGTACCCTGTCTCACTAGACAGAACACGCAGTAACCCTGTACCCTGTCTCACTAGACAAAACACTTGATAATTCTGTACCCTAGCTCAGTAAGCAGAACACAAACTAACCTTGTACCATGTCTCACCAGACAGAACACATAATATCTCTGTACCCTGTCTCACTAGGCAGAACACATAAATCCTTATACCCTAACTCACTAGACAGAACACGTAATAATTCTGTACCCTATGTCAGTAAGCAGAACACAGAGTAACCCTATACCATGTCTCACCTGACAGAACACATTAGTACTAGGCTAACTGAACTTTGAGATTATTTTGAGCCAAGCCAGTTACCCCATGTGAAAATCAAACCTTGCACCTTCTGTCTGTAAGGTAGACACCTTAACTATTTTGCCAAATTCAAACCGTAATAACCTTGGACCCTGTCTTACCAGACAGAACACATAATAACCCTTTACCCTTTTTCATGAGACAGAACAGATAATGACCCTATACCCTTTCTCACAAGACAAAACACATAATAACCATGTACCCTGTCCCACTAGACAGAACACATAATATCTTTGTACCCTGTCTCATTAGACAAAACACATAATAACCCTGTACCTCGCTCACTAGACAGAACACAGTTACTCTGTGTGCTTTCTCACTAGACAGAACACATAATAGCCATGTTCCCTGTCTCACTAGACAGAACACATAATAGCCATGTTCCCTGTCTCACTAGACAGAACGCATATTAGCCATGTTCCCTGTCTCACTAGACAGAACACATCATAGCCCCATATCTTCCCCCACTAGACAGAACACATAATAACATATACCCTGTCCACTAGACAGAACACATAATTGTGTATATGTCTCACCAACAAAATACAGAATAACCCTATATCCTGTCTCACCAGACAGAACACATAAGTTCATAGGTTCATAGGTATGTACTAGGCCAATGCCCCTGGAGCCTTTACAAGCCTAGCCTATAGAAGTGCCCTGTCATCGTGCCACCCAACGTTTGTTCCTGGTGCCTATATCAAGTGATCCCCAGGGTGAACTTTCTAATCTGATGTTGTTAGTCTCCATTCATTCAATACTAATTCTTCCTATATACATTTAAATGACAATAACTGTATTAATGTTTGACACTTCTTAAAATACTCTTTTTATAATACTCTTTTAATATATAATGTGCCTAAGGACAGAGATGAACCACTTCCCATATGAAGCTTCTATCATGAACACAAAATTGTGAATCTAAATAAATAATTAAAAATTTGTTTAAAAATAATAATTAATAAATAGTGTATGTTAAAAAATTCTTGCATATATAATATAATAAATATTTTAAATAAATAAATATATGCTTTAGTAATTCATTAATAAAAACGGTTTTACAGAGATGCCATCATTTAAACCCGGGGGAGTTGTGGCATCTGTCAAGAACGTAGGTTTAAGAAGAGAATATATGAACATCTATATGATATTAAGAAGAAAGATAAAACTAATGCATTATATAGGCACATTTTATCCTTTGGCAATAGACATAAATTCAGATTTGCCATTATTGAGATAGTTAATAATAATATGAGGGGAGGAAATTTAGGGATACATATAGCAGCAAAAGAAGCAAAATGGCAGATCTTGACAGATGCCACAACTCCCCGGGGTTTAAATGATGGCATCTCTGTAAAACCGTTTTTATTAATGAATTACTAAAGCATATATTTATTTATTTAAAATACTTATTATATTATATATGCAAGAATTTTTTAACATACACTATTTATTAATTATTATTTTTAAACAAATTTTAAATTATTTATTTAGATTCACAATTTTGTGTTCATGATAGAAGCTTCATATGGGAAGTGGTTAATCTCTGTCCTTAGGCACATTATGTATTAAAAGAGTATTATAAAAAGAGTATTTTAAGAAGTGTCAAACATTAATACAGTTATTGTCATTTAAATGTATATAGGAAGAATTAGTATTGATTTTTTTATGGATCTTTTATGACATTTTATTAAATACATACAAATATATAATTCCTTACATATACTTTCAAGTATACTTTTTACATTTGGTCAGTAATATAAGGGAGGCTAGTTGATGTATGCAATGTGTTATGTTAGCAGATTTAATAAGCATTATTTTATAGCAAGAATAATTCTTTAATTCATTAATAATTTTACTTTATGTATTAAAGTAAGTGTTGATCTCTTTAAGAATGTAGTATGAATTGGCACCAAATTGTGTTTAAATACAGTGGAATTTATTAGTTAATTGATTCTGATGAAGTCCACGTTATGTGGATGAAAGCGCTTGATACGTTTATGTGTGTTTGACGTAAAAATAAAGAATTTTTTGGATATTGTCCAATGTGCGTTGTGGATTGTTACAGCTTCTAAGAATAAGGAAGGACGTATTATTGCTGCCTGTGACTGGATACTTTTGCATTTGTTTATCCTTGAACAACTTGATATCACCATCCCAGATAGCAATAATTCCGAATTCATTCTAACCAAATTCAAATTGAACCCCAAAAAATATATTAATATCATAGGAGGCTATATTCCCCCTGGAAACAATATTTCAGTTATAAAAACCTACTAGAATGCATCTCAAACTCTCTACCTCAAGAAAGCATCATATTAGGTGTCTTTAACATAGATTGGCTCAGCTGTACTAGTCAGAATCCAACCACCCATATTAACCTACATGGATTTTCCCAAGTCATTACATCCCCTACTAGAAGTGACAAAAGAACCAAACACCAGTATATTCCGGACTTGATACTTACATCCCATCCTTCCCTTGCAGCCCAAGCTGGATGTCTTCCAGACTTACTCAGTGACCACCAACCAACATATCTACTAAGAACCAAAACTCCACATATGAGTCAAGTAACACAAAGAAGTCAGGAACAAAAAGAACTTTAACCCCAATGCCTCTAACAATGACCTAGATAGTTGCAACTGGACCCCTTTAAAACAACTATCACTTGATGATGCAGTGCAACACTTTAGTTCAACCTTCCTAAACATTGTTAACCACCATGCCCCCCCGAACCATCAGAATAAAAACTATACATGCCCCCTGGTTACCTAAGCCCACAAAAACTATTCTTAAAGAAAGGAACAAAGTTTGGGATCAATATCGCAAAAGCAAAACCCAAATGGTAAAGCAGAAATACTTAGAACTGCGCAACAAGGCCAAGAAACTCATCAAAATAGACCAAACCTACAAGAAAAACATGCCAAAACTCCCCAAATATTCTGGGCTGCAATCAATTCAGTATTGCGGCCTTGGAAAACTACTACCCCCACACCCAAAATTGGTAACATTCACAGTAATATTCCCACACAGTTTAACAAATACTTTACTGAGACTATCCAGGCCCTAGCTAATAACCAAATTAACACCACTCATCCAACCCCAGCAGAGACACCAACCATAATGGTAACACAAACTAGCGACTCACACTTTAGCTTTCCACCAGTATCTATCAGAACCATCCTAAAACTCCTCCAGATGCTCAAGCCTACCACCCTAGCTGCAAACAACATACCTGCAGAAAACCTCCAGATAGCTGCAACTGCTATTGCCTATCCTGTCACTGTTCTCATCAATAGATCAATCACAGAGTGCAAACTACCCCGGCTATGGAAAACTTCCCGTATAATCCCACTACACAAAGCAGGCAACTGCTGTGAACTCAATAACTATTGCCCCATTGCTATCTTACCGCCCTTATCCAAAATCCTAGAGAGGGTCATGCATTACCTCCTTGAAAACAAACTACTATCTAAAAACCAGCACGTCTTCAGACCTTTCTACAGTACATCCACTGCACTTATTTCTTTCACCAATACCATTAATTATCATAGAAATCAAGGACAACTTGTCTCAGCCATATTTTTAGATTTATTAAAAGCTTTCAACATGGTCAACCACAGTAGACTCCTCAACTTACTCTCTACCCTTAACCTCAGTACCTCTTTCATCACATGGTTTAAGAGCTATCTGTCAGGTCGGCATCAGGTGGTAAAATGGCAAAACCAACTATCACCCCTACTACCAGTGTCCTTAGGAGTACCTCAAGGGTCTATCCTAGGTCCATTACTCTTCACTCTGTTCACCAATCAACTCCCATCCTCCACCCCTAGAGCCACTGTTGTTCAGTATGCTGATGACATCACTTCACTATCATACGTGCAGCCGCCACTCCAGATCTCCTTCTCTCACCAACACAAAATGCTTTCTCACTAATAAACCTAATAAAACTAAACGACTACTTTTTTCTTCCCATAAAACTGCCCACCTAGCTGTCAGTTTCTCAATCACCTCTAACAACAAAACTGTAATTATCCCAACTACCCACACCAAACTTTTAGGCATTGAAATTGATAACATCCGTATATTTGACATCCACACTACCCAAACCATCAAGAAAGTACATAAAAAACTAGGTCTGCTGTAACGTAACAAACAATTTCTCTCTAAACAATCTAGAATTACAGTAGCCAGGACACATTTATTATCCACCCTTCTGTATGCTTCCCCAGTACTAACCAACCTTTATAAATCTGATCTTAACAGGCTAGAATCCTGTTACAACAAGATAGCTAGATTTGCCACTGAATCTACATATAGAACACATCACTGTATAGCCCTTAAAAGACTAAACTGGTTAGAACTCCCTCAACTATTGCAACTCAATCAACTGTCACTAGCACATAAGCTATACCACCACCCAGACAATGCCCCAGCCCTCTAACATCTTAGACAACCTTACACCACAGAAAGAATTCTGAGATCTAATACCCTTAACCTTCTTCAGGTCACCAATTACAAAAACAAAGCAGGGAAATCTCTCTATAGCTACTGCCTCTCCAAACTCTGGAACCCACTACCAGCCACCCTCACATCCAATACCTCCACTGCTCAATTTAAAAAACTCGTCATAACCCATCTTTCTAACAAATGGCTATGCTCCTGTAACACCCCTGGGTAAAGACAAAGATACTAAAAACTACTCTTCTCATCAAGTTTCTAATTTTTAATGCTACCTTTTGAAAGCATTACAGCTTTATAAAGTTACTGAATTTCTAAGACATGTATCCATAGTTAATACTAAACTACTATGTAAAAATGTCCTAGGAAGTATAATCACATAGTACTATAGCTTCTTATTAATCTTTCTATATTTGCTTTGTATACTACTGTATTGTTTGTATGTTACTGCATGGTATGTAAAATGGAGCTTTTCTTCTCGGGCCTCCGCTGTAAATAGACATGTGTCCAGTCAGACTTTCCCGGTCAACAAATGTAAAATGAAATAAATACGGTGAAATTGACTACTACTTCGGTGCTGCCATCTGTGACCCTGTCAGCTCTAGGATCGGCACCGCCCCAGCTGATTCTGGCTCCAGCCATGTCCTACTTATCAACACCAGCACCGGCGTTCCCAGTGCAGACAATTATGGCTCCGACAGTTCCGTCGCAGCCCTTACCAGCACCATCCATGCAGGTACCCCTTCGGCACTGTTGGTACAATCCCCTTCGGCTCCGAGTATGATGTGACTGTCCTCCACGGTGCAGACACTATGGCACCAACATGTTCTTTGGTGAAGTCCTTTTTGGCACCGTCTTTGTTACCGGTGCAGACTCTTTCCTCGACGGCACCATACCCATTGGTGCAGACACTTACTTTTATGGTGCAGCCACCTTCAACTTCTACGGCGCTGACATCGGCGCAGACTACTTCCACACCATTTTCTTCAGTGCAGACGTCCTCGGTTCTGGGCTCTGCACCTCTCGAACTAGCAAGGAACAAGTACTCTCCTTCCTTGGATCCATTCATTGGTAGCCAATATAGTCCTTTTCTAGAAAGGCCAGAATCGCCCGCAGGTCTCTCTATGAGGTCGACCAGGAGCCTCTCTGAGCAAAATGTGTTGTGGCTTGTTGACCAGTTGCTTGTGGCCAGAGGTCTCTCTCACCCGTCGAAGTCCACGTTCCCTCCCTCAGATGAACATATATCTCCTCAAACTCCAACTTACACTCCTCCTTCAATTTCCACCCAGGTATCGAAACCCATTGCTCCGACAGCAGCTTCCCTTCCTCTGACTCCAATAGTGGATCTCACTTTGGAACCTGAGTTGTCCTTGTGGCCCTAAGTGCACTGGACATTGGCCTCTTCTCAGGCCAGTGGCTGTGCCATGGGGGAGGGCATTCTTGGTTCCACGCCGATTTTTTTCTATGGCACCCTCCAGGAATCCTCCCTCTCTCACGCTTCACAGTCCTCTTGAGACTCCTGGTCTGGGGGTTGGCTTGTTGGGGTGGGGTGTGACCTCAGTTCCGAGGTTGTCTTGCTTGGTTCTGGGCTCCCATCCCTCCTTGAGTGGACTGGCCTTCCAGGCCATGGAGAGGGTGCTTGCTAATGCTGACTAACCCCACATGTCGGACTCCTCTTCCCCCTCTGTGCCACAACTCTCACAAGCCACAACCACCGGACACCGGGCACAAGGGTCTCAGGTTTCTCCTCCTCAGGAGACCCCCTCTTTGCAGTCTTCCCCAAAACCTCCCACTGAGGAAGTACCCCACAAAGTGTGCAAGAGGAAGCACATGGACTCCACTGAGGAGTCGTTGATTGAAGATACAGACTATGATGATGGGGAAGGGTCCCCACGGTCACCCTCTGATGAGGTGTCCATTGGTGACATCCTCGAGATCCTTAGATAGAGGGGTGACTGGAAGTCCTCTAATCCTTCCTCTGAGGAATCCATATTCCTGCAGGCCTTTCGTGCCCGGCTCCCTACCTCATGGGTTACCCCGCTGGCCGATGAGCTCATCCCACTCATCGTCCAGCATGCATGGAAGGCTCCTGACACCCTGGAAGCGATTCCACGTAGGCCTGGTAAAATCTTATCACCCCCAGCTGAGCATCCCTTTTGGTCATGAGGTCTACCAGTAGATGCCATGGTGCTGGTGGCTGCAACTAAGAAGAATTTGGCAGAAGAGAGCCAAACTATCCATCCGCCCAACAAGGAGTCCTGGCCGATAGACTAGGGACGCATGTGCTTGTTTCATCGACCTTCACCGTAAGGTCTTTGAACTATTTGGCACACTTTACCAGGCTTCAGAGGGATCATATCAACCAACTCTCTGAAACGTTGGCAAGATATGTTTCTGACAAGGTCCGTGACAACATGGCTTCTCAGTCACCCTAGAGTCCATTTCCAATTCTTCCATGCATCTTATTTCTCACGCAATGGAAGGAGCGGTTAGAGCAGCAGGTGCAGGTATAGTCACCAGACGACATGCCTGTATGTGCCTTTGTGACTTTGTGGACTCCTTTAAGGCTTCCTTCATGAACACCCCCATTGAGGCCGCTTTTTTGTTTGGCACTAAAGTGAAAGATACACTGGCAAGGGGTGAACAAGATGGCAAGATCCTATCTGCCATTGGTGTCAGACACTCCACTCCTCAACAATTCTACTCCAGAAATCAGAGGAGCGGGAAGATGTGGCACAGGAAATTACAGAGCTCTTTCCTTGATGCACGTGCCGAGTTCTCCCCTAGAGGCACAGGGGGAAACTCCAATGAAAGACACCCCTTTCGGGGCAGAGGATGGCCGCAAAACCGGGGTTCCAGAGATTCTAGCTCTGACCAACCCTATCAGCGCTCCTGAAGCATTGCACGACTGCTCACCTCTGGAAGCAGTCAGGGGTCATTCTTCCTTGTACCCCACTGCTTGACGAAATATAACCACCGACTCTTGGGTACAACGGATAATATCCAGAGGCTATCGCATCCCCTTCCATCTTTGTCCAATCTCATCCAGAGTATTACCCCACATTCCACCCAGTCAAAGAGAAGCAGCAGCACATGAAATCCAAAAGCTGCTACAAAAAAGTGTCATCCAGATGGTCCCCCCAGACCAGATAGGATCCAGTTTTTACTCCAGGTTCTTTTTAGTGCCAAAAAAGACCGGGGACTGGAGACCAATTCTGGATCTCAGCACACTGAACACATTTGTAAAAACAGAGAAATTCCGGATGGTCACAGTTCAGTCTATCCTTCCTCTCCTGGAAGAAGACGATTGGATGTGCTATGCAGATCTTCAAGATGCGTATTACCACATAAAAACTGACAAATGCTCAAGAAGATACCTCCGTTTCACATAGCAGCCAATCACTACCAATTTCGAGCTCTGCCCTTTGGTCTCTCTACAGCCCCCAGATTGTTCACCAAATGCATGGCAGTGGTTATTGCTCACTTGCAACTTCAAAGATTCCAGTCATTTCCATATCTAGATGACTGGCTCCTCACCGCTCCCACCAAGCGTCTACTGGAAGAAGCCCTGCACTACCCTCTCCTCGCAGCACAATGCCTGGGAATAACTATAAACTGGGAGAAGTCCAACACGACCCCATCTCAGTCTTTGGAATTTATAGAGGTACTGCTGGACACGAGAAATTGCACAGCATCTCTTCCCGACCACAGGCTTCAAAGAATAAGGCAACAGGTTCAACCGCTGCTCTGTCACCACAAATCTCCTGTTTGATCTATACTCCAACTCTTGGGGTCAATGGCAGCCTCAATCACCATTGTTCCTCTAGCCAGATTCCACATGAGGCTCCTTCAGTGATTACTTCCCACTCAGTGGTACCCTCTACAACATCATTTGTCTTTTCAGATAAGTGTAACTCAGAGATGCAAGCAAGATTTATTCTGGTGGGCATCTCGAAATTCCCAACAATGGCCTCGCCCCTTCAACTCCATCAACCAAAAGCCACGGTGACCACGGATGCCTCCCTGATAGGGTAGGGGGGGCTATGTCAGGGGAAACTCTGTCCAAGGCACCTGTTCAGAGACAGAGGCCCTTTTGCATGTCAGTGTCCTGGAACTGTGGGCGGTGCTACTAGCATTGCAAGCATTTCATTCCATCCTTCCATCAGGGACTATTGCGATCCAATCAGACAACATGTCAGTGGTCTGGTACATCAACAAGCAAAGGGGCACCAGATCTTACCCATTATGCTGAGAGGCCTTGAGAATATGGCAATGAGTGATAGCTTCCAACTGCTTTCTAATTGCAATGCACATTCCCAGGAGCTCTAACATGATAGCGGACAAATTGCGCAGGTGCATTCTACAACCTCATGAGTGGTCCCTCAACCCTATGATAGCGACAAGAATCTTCAACTGCTGGGGCCAGCCTTGCTGTGACCTATTGGCCTCCCCAACCAACTACAAGTGCAGCAACTATTTTGCCCTGATCCCCCCTCAGGGACAGTCACTGAGAGATGCTCTAATCCACGCTTGGCCCTTGGCTTATGCTTATCCTCCTCTTCCCCTCATCTCCCAAATTCTGAAGAAAGCATGACAGTTGAAAAGTAAAGTGATTCTCATTGCTCCATATTGGCCTCAACAAGTTTGGTTCCCCTTCCTCTGGCCTCACCTGCTAGATCAACCGTGGATCCTCAATCCATCCCCAACATTGATCTCCCATCCGCAGGATCTGACTCACCCCAATCTAACAATCCTGAAACTGACAGCTTGGTTTCTCCACTTCCAATGATTGCCATGCAGGAAAACCTCTCATCCCCTGTGTGCAATATTCTTATTGAATGTCATAAATCATCCACCAGCCTAATCTATCTCAATAAATGGAAAAGGTTTTCTCTATGGGCAGAAAATAAATAATTAGACCCTTGTCAGGTCCAGTTTTGGTGGTTTTGGATTACTTATCACATCTTTTTCGCTCTGAGGTGTCTGCCTCCACTATTCTTGTGCATTTAGCTGCCATTTCAAATTTCCACATTGGTTTTCAGGATTCTTCGCTTATGTCACATAAACTCTGTAAAACTTTCTTGAAGGGGGTTATCCACTTAAAACATCTCTTTGGAGAACCAGTACAACCTTGGGATTTGGCATTGGTTCTGCAAACTCTAACAGCTCCCCCCTTTGAACCTGGGTCTTCATGTGATGTAAAATATCTCTCTTGGAAAACTTTGTTTCTGATTGCAATCACATTGGCCAGACGCTTGTTAGAACTTCAAGCCTTATGCATCAAACCTCCCAATCTTATATTCCATAAGGATAGGGTATCACTGAGAACTAATTATTCCTTTTTACCAAAAGTGGTGTCATAGCCATCTATCAACCAATCTATTGACCTTCCAGTGTTCTTTCCTAACCACTCTAACAAGGGAGAGTATTGCCTGCACTCCTTGGATGTTCATAGGCAAATATGATTTTATCTGGACAGAACAAAATCTACACGTAAATCAGACCAACTGTTTCTGGCTTTTTCTGGACCTAGACTAGGTCATCCTGTCTCAAAAGTTACATTGGCTTCATGGTTGAGAAATTGCATTACGTTTATCTACAACAAAAACAATGTCACCTTGCCTCACAAAGTGAAAGCACATTCTACAAGGTCTATGGCAACTTCAGCAGCTTTTCATGCTAAGGCTTCCCTCAATGATATTTGCTCAGCTGTGACTTGGGCCAAACCTCATACCTTTATTCTCCATTACAAATTGGACTTGGCCTCCAGAGGTAGAGCTTCTTTTGGCTCCATGGTGCTCAGGAATGTCCTTCCATGAGGGCCACCCAGGGTTACAGGTAGCTGGGGACTCTGTCCCCTTAGTAAGGAATGAACAAAGATTAACGACATCAAATAAAGAAGTTATGTCTTAGCATAAAGTTCCATCTGTGTTTTTGATCTTCATTCATTACTTCCCACCCTCCGTCCCCCTTTGGTGGTTCCGGGTTGATCTCATATACTCCTTTATTGTAGGTCTGTTATGACCAGAGGTAGCCTCTACTTTTGTCTATCAACTTGCAAACTTGATCTGAGGTAACAGGGAGCAGAGCATTCTGGATAGGACTTTGGCTCGAGAGTTTTTGGCTGATGCAAGCTTGATATTTGGCTGGCTCGGTTCCGAGGATGGAACCAATAATCCATCAGTAATGAATGAATGAAGATCAACAACACGAATGGAACATTATGGTAAGATATAACTTCTTTTTTCCCATCTACTCATCAAGCTTTCTCTTGAAGAGGGCCAATGAGTTGCTCTGCTTAATATGTATGGGAAGTCTATTCCAGAGCATGGGCAGTCTCTGGGTTAAGAACCTGTCCCTACAGCATGCTCTGTTGATTGTGGTAATGAGGTTGAGGTTCCTGTAGTGTGTGGCGTGGAGGGACTGGGATTTCTTTAGGTGTAACAGTTGGAACAGGGCTGGGTCAGACATGGCTTTATAAATCAAGCAGAGAGTGCCTCTTAATAGACAATATGAGACATAGTTTTTTGAGTCTGTCTGTGTAGGGCATGTGTTTAAGGTCTAGGATCCTCTTCATGAGGTACTTTTGTGGCCTTTCCAGCTGTTGCAGATGTTTAGTGAGGTACATGCCCAATGAGGCATTATACTCGATGACTGGTCTAATGAGGGAAGAGCAGAGAGAGATGATGACCTCTTTATTCCTGGATGCAAAAACCTTGGTAGTGAGATGTGCCACATAGAAGGACGTTCTGACCACAGTGGCAATGTGGTGGACAAAGGAGAGGTTGCTGTCAACCTGTGTCCCCAGATCTCTTGTAATGCCTTCAGTGAGGCATTTCTGTAGGATGTCTACCTAACTTGGGGAGTTAATAACTCCCAGCTTGCAACCTTCTGCAGACCTGGTTGGCCAAAGTCCCTCTGTGTTGGCCTGGCCTTCTGAGAAGTAGATAAACAGGAGAGGACCCAGGACCAATCCCCATGGGACTCCACTTGTGACTGGTCGGCAGTCTGACTTTTAGTCTGCTACTTTCACACTGTGGGTTCTATCTGTGAGCCAATTTGCAACTCACCAAGGGACACAGGGGTTGATGCCTAGATTGGTGAGACTACCAATAATTCCTGCGTGGGAAATGGTATCAAAGGCCTTGGCCAGATCAAGGTAAGGTGTATGAACTGCCTTGCCCTCGTCCACAGCTCTGGAGACTGACTCAAAGAAGTCAACCAGATTGAGCAGGCATGATCTACCCTTCACAAAACAAAATTGCGTGGGACCCAGAGTTTGGAGATTCCCTATATCCTTGTTAATTAAGTCCATGATGATGTGCAACATAGCCTTGCATATCAAACTCGTCAGGCTAATGGGACGATAATTCCCAGGGTCTATAGTCACTCCCCCTTTATGGAAAGGGATGACTGTAGCAGTCCGCCATTCTGTAGGGACAAAGCCTGAGATGAGGCTGTGATTGAACAGAGCACACAGGTGTGGTGCCAGTTCACTCTGTAGTTCATGTAGAACACAGCCAGGGATATTGTCAAGCCCCATAGAAGTTGTATTCTTGGCCTTGGACAATGCAGCTTTAACCTGTGCTGCAGAAATGCTGGGTGCCTGGCATTCTTCCAGTATTGTAACTGGTCCTTTGGGGGGATGAAGTTGGCACTGAATCTGTCGGCCAGTATGTTGGCAATATCTGTTGGCTCAGTATAGGAGGTACCATTGTGCAGTAACTCAGAGCAAACGTGGGTATTGCCGTGGAGATTCTTTTTTTTTTGTTTGTTCAAAAGTTTTTTATTAATGTCTTCATTATAACAATAGTATTATTATGTATATCTAAGTAAGCTTACTATAATAGCAAACTATGTACAATATTTACACTAGACCTGAATGGTTTAGAAAGTAATTACAAAAGTCAATCTGTGAACATGTTTAAGTAATATAAAGACAAGTATTTTCATATTTTTTCCCCTTACTTTCAAGTGTCATCTGAATCCATTTTAAAAGTCTCGATAAGAGATATGATCTTCCATGGATTGTTACTCCAAACTTTAGGAGCGATTCTCAGTTCCTTGGTCTTGATTTCCAGCAAAGCTGTTTCTTTTAATAGACATAGAAATTCTTCATTTGTTGGTTCTGATGATGATTTCCATTTTCTTGTAATACATTTTCTTGCTACTGTTAGTAAAGTCCATTGCAGGTATAGATCATTATTATTCATTTCTATTTTTTGATTAACATTTAACAGAATTAAAGATTTTGGTAGTACAAATGTTTCTGTGAAAGTAGCTTGAAGAAATTTGCTTATTTCTTTCCAATAATTTTTGATTTTTGTACAATCATATAACATATGTATCCAGTTTGCTTCACATTTCTGTAGACATCTCCAGCATATAACCACTTTACTAGAGTTGAATGTGGCTAATTTATTGGGGGTAAGAAATGATCTATGCAGAAATTCCCACGTGCATATCTTCCAAAATTGTGAGTTGGAAGTTAATTTAATGAAATACAATAAGTTGATTTTACTTTCCATTGATAAATGTATTGTATGTGCTTTGGTAATGAATTTCCAATAGTTTTGATGCATTGTAGCTTTATAGTTTATTAAAATGTTGTATAATTGTGAGGTTGTATTTGTCCAATTTTAGTTATTATATATAACTTCAAACATGAGTTTTGTTAGTTTGTGTCTTGTTTTGAATGAGGAATTATTAATTAATCTGCATAGCTCTTGCGTATATGATATCACACTTTGAAGTATTAGCCAGTCATTAGCTGAAATGTCATGTGTATTTAAAATATGTTGAGTATCTAGTACTTTCTGATTGTTTATACAGTGTTGCCAACATATAAAGTTTTTTGTTTCCCAACTGGTGAAAATATTTTAATGCATCTTGTTGATGAACTTGTTTGTAAGACTAAATGGAAATAATAATTCTGTCCATAATTTTATATCTGTATTGATGTTAATAAATCTTCTAAAGGAGTTATAAATATAGTTTATATAGTTTAGATTGGTTGGTTTTGATATATTATAGTGTATATTAACACATAGAATATGCCATAACTTATTATTTTGATCATTCAGCATGAGATTTTTGGTTATGTTGTTTTCATTTGAAAATATAGCAGTATGAAGAGATTTCCAGTTGGAAGAGTAACTTGGATCTATCCAGTTTATAATTGTTCTGAAAGTAGAGGCTTTGATGTATGTCTCTATATATGGGAAATTAATCCCTCCTTTTTCCCAAGGTCTGATGTGATTCATATAAGCTATTCTATTTCTGTTAGGATACCAGAGGAATTTTAACAGGATTGTATTTATTTATATGTTCATAGGTAGGCACTAGGCTAAGGGCCCAAGGGCCTAAGTAAGCCTAGCCGACAAGGTTCCCTGGCTTGCGCCACCCAAGAAAGTTAATTTCCTGTGCCCCTGTCAAGCAGAGCCACAGAAGTGATCCCGGGGTGTATTTCCTATTTCCCATCTACTCATCACAATTTTTCTTGAAGAGTGGTAATGAGGAACTGTGCTTGACATAGATGGGTAGCTTGTTCCAGAGTATAGGAAGTCTCTGGGACAGTAATCTATCCCTCCAGCATGTCCTGTTTATTGTGGTGACAAGGTTTAGGTCCCTAGAGCATGTAGCTCGGAGGATTGGGATTTCATTAGATGTAGCATGTCCAACAGCTCTGGGTTTAACATAGCTTTAGATGTTAGGCAGATATGTCCTCAGAGTAGGCAATATGATACAGAGTAAAACTGGAGTTATTTGAGACAGTCAGTGTAGGGCATCTGTTTTAGGCCAGTAATCCTCTTTGTGAGGTACTTCTCTGGCCTTTCCAGCTGCTGCAGATGTTTTGTGAGATACATTCCAAAAGGGGCATTGTACTTTATAATAGGTCTAATGAGTGCCGAGTAGAGGGGAACAAAGACCTCTTTTTTTCTGGATGAGAACCTTTTTGTGATGAGATTTGTCACATAGAAGGATTTCCTGACTACTGTGGCGACGTGATTATCAAAGGAGAGACTACTGCCCACCTGTGTCCCAAGGTCTCTCACACATTTGGCATTAAGTAGACTGCCGTTTATGTGGTAGTTCATGGGCACAAAGTTTTTACCGAAGGAGATGACAATGCACTTTTTGGCACTGAGCTTGAGGCCATGCCGCTGACACCAGGCATCTGTCTCAGTGAGGCCCTTCTGTAGGATGTCCACATCATTTGGGGACTCGACTATGGCTCCTAGTTTGCAGTCATCTGCGAACTTCGTTAGCCAAGGGCCTTCTGTGTTTTTTAGAACTTCTTCTCTTTTAGAGTTTGTTTGGTGACATAGGAATAGCTCTCTCTCTCTCTCTCTATATATATATATATATATATATATATATATATATATATATATATATTATTTTTGGAAGCAGTATCATTTTTATTAGTTGTAGTCTATCCTCAAATTTCAAGTATGTTGTATTCCATTTTACTAAATGTGCTTTTATGATGATTATGATATTTCCATAGTTTGTAAGTAAAGTTTTTTTTCAAGGTAACTCCTAAGTAATTATAGTGGAGACCTGTTTATCAATTATATGGTTTGCATTTGGCATTAAGTAATTTCTTTTGTTCAGTAACATATAATTAGATTTTGTTTTATTAAAGTGTAGACCTGAGATTTAATAGAATTTCTCAACTTGCATGTCTGATTCTTTTAGGGAATTTTTTGAAACGGATAAGGTAAGCAGTACATCGTCTGCAAATAATTTTGGAGCTAAATTGACCATAAATGTCTGTGCCTTTTATTTTTGAGTTACAAAGTACAGAAGATGCAAATAGTTCCATAGTTAAATTAAATAAAATAGGGGACATTGGGCAACCCTGTTTTGTGCCTTTAGTTATTGCTATTGCTTCTGAAGTAAATGGCCCTAGTTTTACATATGCAAGATTATCTTTATATATATTTTTTATCAATGAAATAAAGGTGATAGGGAAGGTCTACAAGAGGGTAGTGAGACCAGCTATGTTATATGGGTTGGAGACAGTGGCACTGACAAAAAGGCAGGAGTCAGAGCTTGATGTGGCAGAGTTGAAGATGTTAAGATTTGCACTGGGTGTGACGAGGATGGACAGGATTAGGAATAAGTATATTAGAGGGTCAGCCCAGGTTGTAAGGTTTGGAGACAAAGCCAGAGAGGCAAGATTATGTTGGTTTGGACATGTGCTGAGGAGGGATGCAGAGTATATTGGGAAAAATTGGGCTAAGGATGAAGCTGCCAGGTAACAGGAAAAGAGGAAGGCCTAAGATAAGGTTTATGGATGTGGTGAGAGAGGACATGCAGGTGGTTCGTGTGACAGAGCAAGATGCAATGGACAGGAAGAAATGGAAACAGATGATCTGCTGTGGCGACCCCTAACGGGAGCAGCCGAAAGAAGAAGAGTTAATATTCTTTGGATGACATCATAAGTATGTCTGTTATAAATGAAACCTGTTTGATCTTCACTTATGATATGAATCAATGATTTTTTTAATTCTGTTTCCTAATATGGACATAAACACTTTATAATTGTTATTAAGTAAATAAATTGGCCTATAAGAGTTACATTGCATGGGGTATTTATTTTCCTTTATTATTGGTGTAATTAGTGAGCATCTCCATGAGGGGGGAATTATATTTTGTGTTAGTACTTCAATTAGAGGTCTATGAAATATTGAAATTACTGAGGTAGGGAAAAAATTATATAATTCATTTATTATTCCATCAATTCCTGAGGTTTTATTGCATTTGCTGTCCTTGAAATGTTTGATAACTTCTTTGTGAGAAATTTGTTTTTGGATATCAAGTTTTAACTTTTCTAGTATTTTTTTTCCATTTTAGAAAAGTTTGCTTCTATATTTGAACAGTCGGTATGTGCTTCAGGTGTTATATATTGCTTAGAATAGTGAAATTGAAAGAATCTAGAATGTAACTTATATCTGATATTTTTTTTTATTCTTTTTTTATTCTTTCTCTCCTTATGTATAATGTTTGTAATGTTATTCTCTCTTGTTTGCCCTTTAATTCTCGTTGTTAGGTAATGCATATGTTTAGGTGATGTAGCATGTGAATTTAGTTTTAATTTCTCTATTGCCAGATTAGTCTTATGATTTAAATTTTCATTGTACTTTTTTATTTAGTTCCTCTATTTCTTTTTTATTGTTGGATACATTTGTTGACTCCTTGTTATTAATTTTTGTGATTTGTTCTTGAATATTATTTAATTCAGATTTCCATTCTTTTGTTTTGTTTTTGAACCAAGTCAGGATTTTGACATATATGTAAGCTTTCATAGTGTTCGATATTATAACAATGTTGGTTTCCTCAGTATAGTTTGTATCTAAGTAGAATTGTAGTTCAAAATTTAACCATGGTTTAAATTAATTAAGTTTGTAATGTAGGCCAGTGCCATTGTCATATATGTTAAGTTCTTAAAGTCTACTTGTATTTTAAGGGTAAATTTATTATGATCTGATAAAGGACAAGGAATTATGAAGAAGTTATTTATTTTCATATTTAGTTCTTGAGATATAAATATTTTGTCTGTTTTAGTTTGGGTATTAAATGTATGATCCTGGTGGGAAAATAGTAATGAGTTACTCTCTTTGTATCCATATGTATCAATTAAATTTAGATTTTTGATCCATTTTTAAGTATTTTGGCTGTAGAAGTAAGACAAAGAGATTTTTTATTAGTAGTCCCAGAATTGTCCAGAATACAATTAAAATCTCCACCATTATTAAAGTTCTTTTATAAACTTTATTAATGAGGGCTATATGTTTTTTAACTGTTCCTGTTCCTATGCCAGGAAACCAATATATGTTTACTAGTGTCCATATTCTATTGTTGAATTTAATTGTAATTATAGTTATGAGTTCTTCTTTGTCTTCATATTTATAAATTATTTGGGGTTTAGTAATATTTTTCTTTCATAGTATTGTTACTCATCTAGTTTTTTATATGAAGAATGAGATGATAATACATATTCATTTGGATTCCATGGGAATTTATCATCTGTTTTAAAATGAGACTCTTGAAAAAATACCACTTGCACTTTGTTTAATTTTAGATATCTTAGTAAATTTGATCTTTTCCTAGGATTATTCAAACTATTGATATTAATGAAAGTAATGTTAGTTCCATATTATTAGTTTGTGTTTGTATTTACTTGTATTTGAGTCATGTTCAGATTTGTCTTATGGTGTTGTGATAGAATACAATTTTTATATAGTCTATTCTATTCAGAATGACTTTTTTTTTGAAGTACAAGAGTTAAGTCCAAATTCAGACCAGTAAGAAGTAAAAAAGCAGATTCTGAAGTCAAAATTATGTAACCAAGTAATCAAGTATTTCAAATTACCCTTCACCAAACATGGAGTGCAGTACATTCCTAATCTGATAGACAAATTGTGTTCTGTCAGATTATGTCTCGTGCCTAACCCCACAAATGAAAAGAAAAGCAAAATAAATTCTTCTTTCGGGCTCCATTTGTTATCTTTGGAGATGTTATTTTATGTTAAAAGTATCAATGTTAATTTGTTTATTTAACAATTAAACTAAAGTTAATTAAAACCGCACTATGTAAATTTGTTATAATTTGTGAGATTTATCTCTAAAGTAAAAGATATTCTTAGAATGAGGAAATCTAAATATTTCATAAGTCACTGATTAATGTTATCAGAACTATGTAACATTTATTCTGTGAATGGGTTTCCAGTAAATTCTACATTTCACAAATAGAATTTAAGTCAACTAATGTGTAAATACTTAGATTATTCATTTTTATGTTGTGATATTGTTATACTATAAAATTGGTCATGTCTCAATCAGTGAATTAAAGCAGTGTCAATTTTTTTAATATGCAATGGTCAATTATATATTGACTATTGTCTTGCTGTTTCATAGTTCTAACTATCAAATATTGCATGAACTGACATAAGATTCTTCTGTCTTTAGCCATTTACAAGTACTTTCTTCTAATAAGCAATAGACCATATTCGTAACCATTGTTTGTATTCGTGTGAGTATTCTATCTTCACAGTTCAACAGAGCTGAACTTTGTTTGATTGTCTTACATTACTTGTATTCATTACGTAGACACATTAGAATCATTATCTATATATAAACATATATCATGTACAGACATGGAAAAAAAAACAGCATTCTTCTGCTGTTTTTGACATCTAATACAATTATAAAAACTGTTTGATTTCAGTTCACAAAGAAACTTTTAGTTTATAGTGTTTCTAATGCTACAAGTGTAACTTCCATTTTTGATTCCATTATGAAAAGGGAAACATAACGCAATCCTGAAAAAGCATACACAGATTCACAAAAGTTAGTTTCAGAATAGTATATGACTGTGTCCTACAATATCAACTTTGTATATAAAACATATCAGGCATTACATTTTTTGATAAATGAGATATTCAGTAAATCTCTTATTACAAATTTAACCATCTTACGGGCTACATAATATAATTTATTATCAAACTATTTAGTATATTTTCTATAGTTTGCCCATTTATTTGCTCTACGTAGTGAATAAAGGAGGTTGAATGATATGATGACCCCTTCCTATCTATATAGCTTATGGAGATTAAATATTTCTCATTGACATAGTGAGTATGGTTTGTATATTCTATTCAGAACTTTGATAAGTTTACCACCCACATAACATCAAATCCACATCCCTTTATCTCTACTTCTTCTCAACTACATGGTTCCAAAGTGAACAATCTCAAAGACTACACCTGAACTGCACCACTACTACACACCAGTGGACACATCAACTACAGAACAACTCCAAAATACTGTCCCATACATGAAGATTCATCTACTGATGCAAGTTCCCGATCTGGTTTAAAAAACAGTTTCTGAGCAGTTATGAATGTGCGTGGAGTGTGCTTGAGATTCAGCTTTTCACTGTTTAAATTAGTATTTATATAGGTTATGTGAATTTCCTAGGCATCTACACATTCCCAGCTTCATCTTAATTCAAAACAAACTTTAGGGTTAGTAGTGTGTATGGTAGCATCTTAATACAGTACGACTTTATTTGCAGCCCGTGCATTGAAATTATATTCAAAACGCACTGGAAGTGAATCTTTACATTGTCCTGATCTACAGGAAGTCGTTTGCCTGATATATGCTGATACCTTAGTAGATATTATTCAAGATTTTGGCCAGGATTTGCTGACAGTAGAAAAGCCACTTCGCAGAACCCCCCTTCTCGAAGGATAGATCTGAAGTAGGCAGACTTCATTTGTCTGCAACCTGTGGGTATCGGATCCGACCTCGGATCCGAGCCGGCATTTCAAAAGCTTAGGCTCCGAGCTCCTAGCTCCTCCCTCTTACCCATAACCCCTTGCCAAGCCCTGACTGACCTCAGATTTCGTTTGCCGCTTTCAAGTTGCGACGGATTCCTGAGCTCCTAGGCAGATAAGTTGTTTTTGACAGGAAAATTTTCAAAGACCTTAACTTTTTTAATTTTATTAGTTAGAAGTGATTGTGTTAGGCTTTCCTCTCTCTTTATTTTAAACTTTTCTCGGGTTTTGCGTAGTTTGTGTGTGTGTGTTTGTTTGAGGCCTGTTAGGGCTTAACATGTCTGAAGCCCATAAGGCTGTATTCTCTAAATGTGCGAGTGTGGCCATAAGCTGTCCCCAGCGGATGGCCACACTGCAAGGTCAAATGTTTGGGGTTGAACACCTGTCATCTGGTTGTACCATTTGTGCAGGGTTCAACCCCGAGCTTTGAGGGAGCGGAGGTCGAAGCTGGTGCTGGCGGGACTTCTCCTCCAGATACCGCCGGCTTCTGCCCTTCTACTCAGCAAGCAGTTGATGTGGGCTCTCCTCCTCCGGCTGGGACTCAACCTCCCTCTAAGATGCCGGAGGAGGGAGTCTTCTAGGAGAGAGAGAAGAAGGAGAGGCACAGGAGAGGCACCACAAGCGGAGAGCTGAAACCTCCAGTTCGGCTCCTCCATCTAAGCGGGCCTCCCCTGTGCCTTCTAGCTTTCCTCCTCCTCGGCTCCACTCCCTTGGTTCTCTCCTGGGCCCGAGGAGGAGGAGGCTAGCCCTTCAGCGAGGTCCCCAAGGCGCTCTCTAGGTCCGCTTTGGTGGCCTCCACCAGATCCACATTCTCCATGAGTGAAGCAGATATGGACCGGATGATGAGGAAATTCATCCAGGCCCAAATGCAAATGGGAGTGCTCCTAGCCCCCCCCCATTCGGGAGGGGCTTGACCTTTTTCGCCTTTGGCTCCTTCTCCGACCCATACCATGGGTTCGGAGCTGTCGGCGCCGGGCAGAGTTGGATCCGGGGGTGGGTCGGATCCGATGGGTCGGCGCACCTCGGATCCGTCCCATCCCTTGAGTGCTTGGTGCCGGACCCGACCTCTCGGAGCCGAGGACCGAGCCTCGGGTCGAGGGAGCTGGTGTATCTTCGGCTCCGTCAGGTCGGAGCACACGGTCTCGGATCCGGCGGTCTCGGCTCCGGCTCGATCCGTCGTCGGATCCAGTGGGGGTCGGCTCTCGGGGTTTAGAGAAGCTGGCTCCCCTCGGCCTTCGACGTAGTGGAAAGGGCACTGTTGAGGACTACCGGACCCCGATCCCTGCCACGGCTCCATCCCGCACTCCCTTGCAGTTGGGCCAGGCCCCCACCAGCCGGTCCCAGGGACAGCCCGCCTCAATGTCCCAAGTAGTTCCCTTGCAACATCCAGCTGCGGAAGAGTACTCCTCGGACAGCCCCGAAGAAGTACCTCGGAAGCGTAAGTGCAAAAGGAGGCACATGGACTCCCCGAGTCCGTTACAAGACACAGACTTGGATGAAGGGGAGGGCCCCCCAAGGTCACCCCCTGAAGATGTCTCATTTGGAGACATTATGGAAATGTTGAGGATCGGGGGGGGGTGGTCTGCCCCCAAGGCCTCCTCAGACGAGTCTGTGTTCTTGGAGGCATTCGAGGCGGGCCCATCTACCTCTTGGGTGTCCCCTCCTGCCGACCCTCTGGTGGACCTTATATCCATCAGAGCGTGGAAGGATCCGGACACCGTTGAGCCTGTACCCAAGCGTCCTGACCGTATCCTTTCTCCTCCGGCGGACCGCACTCACTGGAGCAAAGGCCCCCCAGTAGATGCCATGATGATGGCTGCAGCCACTAAGAGGGAATTGGCCCAGGAGAGTCCCTCTATGCATCCTCCGGGCAAGGAGTCCCGCTCGATGGATCGCATCGGGAAGCGAGTTTTCAGTTCAGCAACCTTCTCATTGAGAGCGCTGAACTACATGGCACACGTCATCAGGATGCAGCGGGATCTGATTAAAGAATACGCTGCATCTCCCCCAGAGTCCATGTCGAGTGAGGATAAACAGGTATACTCCACCTGAATGGCCACTCTTAGATCAGTTTCCAATGCATCTATGCGGCTGCTTTCTCACCCTACTGAGGGAGCCGCTAGAGCCAGCGGAGCAGGCCTAGTCATGAGGCGACAGGCCTGGCTCCGCCACTGTGATTTCGCAGAGCCCTTTAAGGCGACCTTCGCGAATGCCCCCTTCGATGGTTCTGCCTTGTTTGGCAAAACTGTTCGCGAAACATTAGTCCAGAGCGAGAAGGACGGGAAGACGCTGTCTGCCGTCGGAGTCTGCTTCTCAGCTCCCCAGAGGTCCTTCTCGAAGAACCAAAAGGGACAGAAGAAGATGTGGTTCTGGAAATCGCAGCAGTCCCAACCTGCTCCGGATAACCAGTCCTTCCGTGGCAGAGGAGGACGGGGAGGTCGCCGTCCCAGAGGCAGGGGGGCTCCTAGCAATTTTGGGTCCAGAGAACCCTTCTCTGATAGACCCACGCAGCAGCCCTGAAGGGTTGCCCGGCTGTCCGTCTCTGGAGGCAGTCGGGCGTTCGAGGCACCTGACTTCTTGGGAGTCCATCACAACAGACCGTTGGGTGCTTCGTGTGATATCCAGAGGTTATACAATTCCCCTGTACAAGGTTCCCAGATCTCGCAGCCTCCCAGATGTTCCACCCGACCAAAGGGAGGCAGCAGCTATCGAAATCGGACAGCTGCTAGAAAAAAGAGCTATCCAGTGCGTCCCCCCAGATCAAACCGGGTCAGGGTTTTACTCCAGGTTCTTTTTGGTGCCAAAGAAAACGGGGGACTTAAGACCAATCTTAGATCTTTCCCTGCTGAACCTGTCAGTAACCAAGCAAAAGTTCCGGATGGTCACCCTTCAATCTATACTCCCCCTCTTGAGGGAGAATGACTGGATGTGCTCCATCGACCTCAAGGACGCGTACTACCACATTTGCATGGACAGACGGTCCAGGAGGTTCCTTCGCTTCCGGCTGGGAGCTAGTCATTACCAGTTCAGGGTCCTCCCCTTTGGTCTCACCTCAGCCCCCAGGGTGTTCACCAAGGTTCTAGCGGTGGTAGCGGCCCACCTGAGGCTCCAGGGATTACAGGTCTTTCCGTACCTGGACGACTGGCTCCTGACGGCATCATCAAGGCATCTTCTGTGCTCAGCCAGGGACTACTTTCTTCGACTAGCCCCAAGGCTGGGCATCACTGTCAACTGGGAGAAATCTTTACTGCACCCCACACAAGCTATAGATTTCATAGGAGGAAGGCTAAACACCAGGTCAATGCGAGCCTTCCTCACTCCAGACAGAATTGCCAACCTGAAGTGTCATGTAGCAGCGGTCCTGCAACCATTTCCGACTGCAGCTTCGGTCCTGAGGGCCCTAGGTTCGATGGCGGCAGCTATCCTGCTTCTTATTCATGCACGCTTACGCATGCGGGTTCTTCAATGGACCCTTCAGGTTCAGTGGTCCCCTCTCAGTTCTTCTCTCAACACTCCGATAGCGGTCAGCAAAGCGTGCAAGGATTCCCTTCTTTGGTGGCTTCTTTCTCCGGAGCCCCTGACAGGGAGACCTTTTTGTGCTGCATTTCCCCGAGCCACAGTGACCACGGACGCTTCTTGCCTCGGGTGGGGGGGTCATTCTGCGGGAAAGATTGTCCAAGGCACGTGGAACCCCACAGAGACGTCATTGCATATAAATGTCCTGGAAATGAGGGCGGTGCTCCTAGCGTTGCAAGCACTTCACCACGTTCTTCCTTCAGGGACTATTGCGATTCAGATAGACAACATGTCGGTAGTCTGGTACATCAACAAACAGGGAGGAACCAGGTCCTATCCCCTTTGTCGAGAGGCCATGAGAGTCTGGGAATGGGCAATTTCCACCAAACGCTTTCTGGTAGCAACGCACATTCCGGGAAAATCCAACATCCTTGCGGACAAACTCAGTCGCACCATTCTTTCACCTCACGAGTGGTCTCTCAATCCTCAGGTAGCGAAGAAGATTTTTGCCATTTGGGGGCAACCCTGTTGCGATCTTTTGCCGTCTCCCTCAAACGCCAAATGCGACAATTTCTTCGCTCTGCTTCCCCACCAGGGAATTCCCGAGATGCGCTGGTGCATGCTTGGCTTCCCGGTCTCCTTTATGCCTACCCTCCACTACCTCTGATGCAGAGGCTTCTGCAGAAAGCCAACAGTTTGGGGAGCAGAATGATTCTCATTGCCCCGTTCTGGCCTCGTCAACCCTGGTTCCCCTTTGTATGGTCTCACAAAATCAATCCTCCCTGGATTCTGGATCTGATTCCGGATCTCATCTCCCACCCTCTGGGAATTTCGGTTCCCAATCTACGCACCCTGAAATTGACAGCTTGGCTGCTCCAGTTCCATCCTTGATTAGGACTCGGTATCTCGTCACCGGTCAAGGCCATTTTAGTGGCAGCTCATAAACCTTCCACCAGGCAGGTTTATCGGAGTAAATGGAAGAGATTCTCTATTTGGGCGGTTCAGAGAACTTTGGATCCTTTCTCAGCACCTATGTCAGCAGTGCTGGATTTTTAACAGACCTCTTTCATCAAGGGGCAAGTTCTTCCACGATTAAGGTACAATTGGCAGCCATCTCGCATTATCATATTGGTCATGAGACAGCTCCCTTCATGACGGCTAAATTGTGCAAAACCTTTCTCAAAGGGATTTTTGTTGAGGCCTCCAGTCAAGGAGATTGTACCACCTTGGGACCTATCTTTAGTTCTGCAAGCCCTTACTGCTCCTCCCTTGAGCCTGCAGCTTCTACAGACCTTAAGTACCTTTCCTGGAAGACTGCCTTCTTAGTAGCTATCACTTCAGCCAGAAGAGTGTCTGAACTTCAGGCTCTATGCGTCAAGCCGCCTTACCTTTCTTTCTTTCCAGATAGGGTGTGCCTCAGGACCAATCCATCTTTTCTCCCGAAAGTCTCTTCAGAATCTAATATCAACCAATCAATCAATTTACCTGTGTTTTTTCCCAAGTACTCAAACAAAGGAGAATACAAATTGCATTCCTTGGATGTTCATAGACAATTACGATTTTATATTCACAGAACAGCTGGTCACAGGCTATCAGATTAGCTGTTCGTCTCCTTTGCTAAATTTGCTTTGGGTAAAGCAGTGTCTAAAGTCACACTATCTAGGTGGATTGCTAATTGTATTCTGAAGGCTTATGACACTTCAGGTAGACCTGCTCCTCAGAGGGTTACGGCTCATTCTACTAGGGCAGTCTCCACGTCAGCCGCCTTTAAGTCCTGTGTGTCATTGGATGATATCTGCGCGGCAGCCACTTGGGCCTCGCCTCATACCTTTATTTCTCATTATAAGGTGGATGTTGTTTCCAGGGGAAGAGCATCCTTTGGCTCAGCGGTGCTCCGGAACATCCTTCCATGACGGCCGCCCAAGATTCAGGTAGCTGGGGACTCTGTCCCACAGGTTGCAGACAAATGAAGTCTGCCTACTTCAGATTTAGAAGTTATGTACTCACCATAACGTTCCATCTGAGTAGGTGACTTCATTTGGATGCAACCATCCCCCCCTCCATCCCCCTGACCTTTATAGAGCGAGTATTTAGGCTTTGTTCATGTACTGTAGTCAGTATTATTTAGGCAAACTCAATCTGAGGTCAGTCAGGGCTTGGCAAGGGGTTATGGGTAAGAGGGAGGAGCTAGGAGCTCGGAGCCTAAGCTTTTGAAATGCCGGCTCGGATCGGTCGGATCCGATACCCACAGGTTGCATCCAAATGAAGTCACCTACTCAGATGGAACGTTATGGTGAGTACATAACTTCTAAGTGTCTTGCTCTCCCACAGAACTGCACCATGAAACCTCTAGTAGTCAGAAATGTCCTTATCTTCAACTCCCTTATTACTGAGGATGTCTTTTAGTGGGTAACAGTTAATTTAAATGTTGTTGGCCTTTAAAATTAGCTTTATTGACCTTTTCTGTACATTAATATAGCTCTTGCTTTTGTGCGAATATTTGCGGTGTTATAACGTTGCTATAGCAACCAGAAGAGCTTTCATTTTTGAAGCTAAACTAACACTTCCGTTTTTATGCCTTCGGAGTTCAAGAATTCACGCGATTGTGGCGGGAAACAAAAAACTATCAAGCTGCTTAAGGTAAGGCTATGTTTAACTAGCTCACGCAGCTTTTCTCTTTTTTGAGTGATATACATTAGTTGTATAACCAGTTACCTCATTTCAGGATACTACAAACTTAAACTGGTTAAACCGCACTGAATAACATTCATGAGGAACTGCACAATCAAATGCATTTAACTCTCATGAACTCTACATGTTCTATCTTTCGGCTTTCTCGGTTAAGGGTCGCCACAGCGGAACTCCGATCCGCTAATGATTGGCAGCAGATTTGTACGTGCCAATTTGCCAGCTCTGACGCACAACCTTCAACGAAGGTACGCCCATTCACGCATGTCTCCACACAGAAGACGCTCTAGCTGGGAATCAAACAGGATGTCTTATTGTGAGGCGACAACGCTACCACACGACCACCACCACAGTACCTCACGAACTCTACATAACCAATAATAATCATTCAGTGAATATTAACAAAACCCTCATAAACCCATAAGCTGTCTAACAAAGCGTATTTTAATAAGCATTTCCTTCTGATTCACTCCAAAACATGCATACAAATATTTATGTACATACAGGGTTGCCACCTTTTCAAATTCCCAAAGTGGGACATTTTTGGTACAGCCGTCAGATCTTGCAGGCTAAAACAGACCCACGGCCAGTACAAGAGACAGACCTTCACTTTTTTGCCTAAATAAAAGCTTATTCTCGTAGCATTTAGTTGCTTATTCTGTTTCCTCTACCATGTAGGTGTTTCAGATACAGAAGAACAGTTTTATGCAACTCTTACATAAAATATAGGAAATAGTTTTGTCCTAAAATCTCAGGACATTTGCCATTTTTACAATTGTTTTTCAGGACACAACTGCCCAAAGAGGGACTGTCCCTCGCAAAGTGGGACAGGTGGTAACCCTATATACATACGTTCACAAACACACACATGGACATACATATATACATACCCCTCCTTGACCATAAATGCCTCTACACTTCTATACAACCTATACAGCTAGTGTCATTAATTCAAGAAAGTTATTGACTTGAAAACTATAGTTTTCTCTTTATATGTAAATATTCCAGTTTTACCAAGCAGTGTAAGTTAAGTAGCTTTATTAGAAGTACATTTTGAGATGAATAATTTTAGCTTATATTAATAAGTTTATATCTGTACAGTAATTTAATATCTGAGAATTATGTGTAATGATGAAATGGGAAAACTGTTGGTTTTATACTGTTAAATATATATTCATAGTGATGATTAGACTGATAGAATATATAAACAGTTTATGATGTGTTTATATAAGCATGAAGGTACAAATAAATAGTTTAGATTGCCTTTTGTATGATATTATTAGTTGTTAAAGCTTAAGTACTTCTTCTCATTTGAAAATATTACTATAGAGGTTTGGTAGCTGAGGAATACTATTAATTATTTGATGTTTACCATTGCATAGTTCATGTAAGATGTATTGGTGAAACATATAGTATTTCAGATGTTCCCTTGTGAGACTAATAACATTTGATGCAGAATGCACTATCTGTTACAAACAATTTAAGTGTCATGCTATAAATAAATACATTTATGTCCCTGGCAGCTAGTAGATGTTAAATAAATAAGACATTGAAAAGAAACTTATTTAAATATACATCTTTTTTCTCTGTTGAAGTTTAACTCATATTTTAGTTGATTCTTTGAGAGAATTAGATGTAGTTATGTTTTTAAGTTCAGTTGATGTCCTTCAAGAATGCAACTGCAGTCATAACATAAGGGTTGTCCTGCCTCAGGCAGCCCTCGGTCGGCCGGATTCCAAAGTCTGGGTCCAACGTCGGCTGATGTCGCATTTCTCTCCGACGTCAGAGCGGCTGGAGTACATAAGCATCAGCCGACGCCATTTTCTTCAGTCTTTCTTGCCGCGCGGTGCCCGAAGCAGAAGCAGTTCGCAAGTGCTGGTCGGTCAGCTCCTGTATTCTTCGAACCGAAGTCATCGGAAAAGCTAAGTACCCCGTTGGGGACCTTTCTTGCCTCAGCCGATGTCAGAAATTACTGAAAAAGTTAACAATTGTCTGTCTTGTGGTAAACAAATACCTCATAAGGATTTCCACTCTTACTGTCTTCCTTGCCTTGGCCCAGACCATGACGTCTCGGCCTGTGTCGCCTGTGCTCACTTCAATAAGCGCACTCTTAGGCGCCGGGCGGAGTTCGCTGAAGACTTTTTCGGTGATAAATTTGCTTATACAATGCCGTCGGAACTTCCGACATCGCAGACTCCTAAGAAACGAAAAGACCGGGACAGTCATCCTCGGCCCGTGTCTTCCACCGACTCCACGCCAAAACATACCGCGAGTGCTCCGGTTCCCCCTGAGACGGTTATTTCACCGCTCCGAACCGAAGACACCGCTTTACCGACACCTCTGATACCGGAGGCCACACCGACGCCAGTTATAGATTTTCCTCCGGACACTGAAACCGAGGAAGTGCCCGAGACCATTGCTGTAGATAAAGTCACTCCTGCACGTGGAGCTGCTAGGCCTCCTATGGCCATGTCTATTAAGGCCTACACACGTGCTAAGGCAGCCAGCAAGACCAAGCACCTTACTGTTAAGGCCTTACCTCAGCCTACTCCTGAAACACAAATCATGACTATGGCCGCAGACTTAATTTCCATGATTAGAGGTTCACAGGCCCATCCTGAGAGAGGATCCCAGCCTCCTTCTGATAAGAGGCCCTGGGTTGAACCCTCTGACCCTATCCCTTCAGATGAAGATTCTGAGGACTCTGTTCACTCCGATGGCCAGGAAGAGCCCTTCCAGACCTATGAGGACTCGGATGCAGAGGATTCCATCCCCTCGGCCTCCCCTCCTGAGGATATTTCTTTTGGGGAAGTTCTACATACCATGAGGGAACATTTTAAGTGGCAAGGCCAGGAATATTCTGATTCCAGAAAGCGCCTTCGAACCTTCCTTAAAAAGCCCCAACACAGGCCCCTGGCTATCCCTCCTGTGCTGGATGTTTTGGATGACCTATACTCTGACTCCAGTGTTACCCCGGATACTCTTCCTCCTGCCCCAGCCAAGCCAGACAGATATTATAGGGTCCCAGAAACACATTCTCATTTCTTTAGGGCCCATGCTGTTGATTTAGAAACTATTTCTCAGGGACCTAAAAGGGTTTCAGCATCCACCTCCAAAAATCCCTTGCCTTCCAACAGGGAAGCTAGGTCATTAGAGAGATGGGGGAAAAAGGTCTACACCTCCACTACTTTATCTATGAGAGCTCTGAATTGCCTCTTTCATATGTTTCAATATCAGGATTACCTGTTAGATGATTTACAGAAAACATTGGCCTCTCCTGAACCTTTAGACAGGAAGTCTTTGCAGGAAGCTGTACATAATTCTCAGCAAGTCAGCAATCACTTTCTGCAGTGTGGATATGATACATTGGATGCTTCATGTAGGGCAGCTATGACAGGGGCGGTCATTCGTAGACATGCATGGTTAAAAGAACAACCTCTACCAGATCATGTTAAGGCAAAACTTCTTGATGCACCTTTGGAAAAGAACAAGCTTTTTGGTACTAATGCTAAAGATGTGTTAAAGTCCATCGAGGAAAAAGCAAAATCAGTTCAGACGGTCAAAGATTTCCTCCAGGTTCAGCCACCCAGATTCAGCAGGAATCGGCCTTCAAAAAACTGGTCCTTTCCTAATCCTGAAAGATTTCAAAGGGGTAAAAACAGGCGTGGCCGAGGAAGAGGACAATACAGAGGTTCTTACAGGGGACGACAATGGCAACCAGCAAACCAAAGAAGTGGCACAGGGGTCTCCCCTGCCCCACAGGGACAATCTCAATGACTTTCCTCTACTTCCGCTGACCAAGGAGCAAATAGAAGCTCCCTTGGGTGGAAAATTATCTCTGTTTTCAGACAATTGGCACAGATTGACAAAGGACAAATGGATTTTGGACATTATAGACCAAGGTTACAGGTTCCACTTTCATACCTTACCAAGAAAACAAGGCATGCCAAACCTACCACAAAACCAGAGGGCAGAGGCTATCAAGCAAATTTCTCTGCTTGCTCAGATCAAAGCAATAGAAAGAGTTCCACAACAAGAACAAGGCCAGGGGTTTTACTCAAGACTGTTCCTTGTTCCAAGAAAAGAAACTCAATGGAGACCAATACTGGATTTGTCCGCATTAAACACTTTTCTCATAGTACCAAAGTTCAAAATGCTGACTGTACAGCAACTCCTTCCCATGCTGGGCAAGGGGTCTTGGCTGATTACTCTGGACCTCAAGGAGGCATACCTTCATGTCCCTATCAGACACAGCTGCAGAAGATACCTCAGATTTCTTGCAGGGCCAGAGCATTATCAATTCTCAGCATTGCCATTTGGCTTATCTACTGCGCCCAGAGTATTTACAAAATGCCTGGCTTCAGTAATTGCTCATTGCAGGCTCCAGGGGATCCAAATTTACCCATACCTGGACGACTGCCTCATACAAGCGGACGACAAATTGATTTTGACAAAAACTTGAACTATGTCATACAATTGCTACAGGCTCTGGGATACACAGTCAACTTCCAAAAGTCAAGACTTCAGCCATCCCAGCAAATAACCTTCTTAGGAGCCAATCTAGACACAGCCTCTCAAATGGCTTACCTGACAGAAGACAAGAAAGAGAAGTTAACTCATTATTTCAAAGGTTTGGCAAAACTCACCCAGATGACTGCAAGGGGATTCCTACAGGCCCTGGGTTACATGGCATCCTGCATTCTCCTGGTTCCATTAGCAAGACTACACATGAGAAAGCTTCAATGGTACCTAAAAAGCCTATGGTCTCAGCACAGCAACAACCTAGAGACAACCATACCGCTCATTCCATGCCTACAAAAGCAATTCCTATGGTGGGCCTCGGTAAGCCAGGCAAACACAGGTATGTCCTTCAAAAAACCTCAGATAACACAGACCATGACCACAGACGCCTCAGACTTTGGATGGGGGGCGCACATGGAGGGCAGATGTATACAAGGACAGTGGTCTCCAAAGGAAACACATCTGCATATAAACCAAAAGGAAATGCTGGCAGTAATGCATGCCATCGAGGCCTTTCGACAACAACTTCAGCAAGGCCATCTACTGATATGGACAGACAACACCACTGTGATGTGGTACATAAATAAGCAAGGGGGCACCCATTCCTACCCCCTTTGCAGACTGACAATGAATCTTTGGGAAAAATCACTGAGCCTAAACATACAGTTGCAATCCCAGTTTGTTCCAGGCAAAGACAATGTGCTGGCGGACAGCCTAAGCAGGAATTTCATAGATCCACACGAGTGGAGGTTACATCCGAAAATCTTCACACAACTCACCTCGACATGGGGCAGGCCAGAAGTAGACCTATTTGCCTCCCACCTCAACCATCATCTACAAAAATTCTGTTCAAGGACATACCATCCAAAAGCTTGGAAAATAGATGCTCTCTCATTCAACTGGAACTTTCTAAAAATCTATGCATTCCCACCTCTGCCACTGATGACCACAGTATTACTAAAGATCAAAGCAGAGAGGCCCAAGGGGATCCTAATAGCTCCAGACTGGCCAAGACAACACTGGTACCCACTACTACGGAGCATATGTCACAACAAAAAGTGGGCCCTTCCCCAATGGCCCCTACTTTTGACTCAACACAACTTCAAAACAGTGCATCCAAACCTTCAGACACTGCAGCTAACAGCCTGGGAGATCCCATGAATAACCTCAATCTATCTCTCCAAGGAAGTTCAGCGGATATTAGCAGAAGCTCAAGACCATCCACCAGAAAGGTTTACTTAGCAAAATGGAAGAGATTCAGCATTTGGAATACCAGCAAGGGACATGATGCATCATTATTGAATATCCCACTCATCCTGGAATATTTGGCAGATATGCTACAGAATGGACTCTCATATTCTTCCATAAAGATACATGCTTCAGCTATCTCAGCTAGAAATAACACTGATCCGCCTGTGTTTTCACATCCTTTGTTAAGGCAATTCCTCAGGGGAATCAAGAACATTAAGCCACCAAGAAAGGCTCCAGTGCCAGCTTGGGACCTCAACTTTGTCCTAGAAAAACTGACTCTACCTCCCTTTGAGCCAGCAGCTTCAGTGGACTTACAATTTTTCATAGATCATAGATCATAGGATCATAGATTAGTACTAGGCTAACTGCCCTTGCGAGCCATTTTAAGCCTAGCCAATTATCCCTTGAGAGACTCCAACCCTGCACCTTGTGTTTGCAAGGCAAACACCTTAACCATTAGGCCACCCTCCCAACCAGAAATAGGTTAACTGCCCTTATGAGCCATTTTTTTTAAGTCTAGTCAATTATCCATTGTGAGACTCAAACCCTGCACCTTGTGTTTGTAAGGCAAACACCTTAACCATTAGGCCACCCTTCCAACCCTTATTCCTAACCCTTATCATGGAAGACAGCTTTCCTGTTGGCAATTACCTCAGCAAGAAGGGTTTCAGAACTACAGGCCCTAATGGCAACACCACCATTCATAATCTTTCACAGAGACAGGGTCTCCTTAAGAACCAATCCTACTTTTATGCCAAAGGTGGTATCTAGTGTTTCTTTAAATCAAGCTATTCACCTGCCTACTTTCTTCCCCAATCCTGAGAGCAAAGGGGAAAGACTGTTGCATACCTTGGACATTCACAGACAACTTCGCTACTACCTGGACAGAACCAAGACCAGTTGGAAGTCTGATCAGCTTTTTGTAGCTTACGCCCCTGGAGTACAAGGAAAAGCAATTTCCAAACAGACTATTTCAAAATGGATTGGACATTGCATCAGATTTTGTTATTCCTTCCATGGGAAGAATGTTCCAGCCAATGTCAGACCACACTCCACCAGAGCTACAGCCACCTCTACAGCATTCTTAAGAGGGGTGCCTACAAAAGACATTCTAGAAGCTGCTACATGGAGCTCCGTGCATACATTCTCCAAACACTACAATCTCCCTTTATATTCCAGATCCAGAGCAGGCTTTGCTTCGACAGTCCTGCAGGGTTTGATTGCCACACCATCTCTTTCCTAGAGCATTCCTCCTCCCCCAGCTAAGCTATGGTATTCAACCCATATGTTATGACTGCAGTTGCATTCTTGAAGGACATAGTACAGTTTTGTACCTTTTGAGCATAGCTAATGATATGCAATTAGAACAGGATTGGTGGCTATGCACATTGGATGTCAGCTCATTATATACTAACATCCCTCATTGGGCTGGTCTTGATGCCATTGAGTATTGGCTTTATAAATCTAACCTGTATCAACCTGGCTTTAACACCTTTCTCATAAATCTAACTGAGCATGTATTAACTAAAAACGTCTTCTTCTATGATCAGGAATGTTATTTACAGATTAAGGGTACAGCATTGGGGGCTTCCTTTGCCCCCATATATGCTGATCTCTTTATGGCTTACATAGAGGAAATCATGATTTATGATGATACTCACAACTTGTTTCTGCCTGACATTGACATTTGGCGGAGATATTTGGATGACTGCTGGATGGTATGGAGATCAGATATTGGATATCTCCAGGAATTTTTGGAGTATCTAAATGACAACAAATGGGGAATTCAGTTTACTATTACCTATGACCAAAAATCCATCACGTTTCTGGATGTTTTGGTCACAAAAAATGAGGATGATACCCTTAAAACTGAAGTTTATCGCAAATTCCCACAATACAATACTCTGCTCCATGCCTCCAGCTATCATCCAAAACATATAGCCAAAAACATTCCAAAATCACAATTTCTTAGAATTAGACGTAACTGCTCAGACGATGTTACTTTTAAACATCATGCTCATGACTTACATAATATATTTATGAACAGAGGATATAGCTCAGGATATGTCACTATGGCACAGAATCACGCCTTGGGTCTGGACAGAGACAATCTATTGATATACAAAATTAAAAATAAATGTTGATCGTCTAACATATTACGGTTTACTACCACTTTTGGCAGAAATACTAATAAATTTATGAACATCATTAAAGACAATTGGAACATACTTAAAGCTGATAATAAGATTCAACCATTCATTCCGAACACATGCTCTTTTTCTTTCCGTAAAGGAAAGAATCTAGCTGGATATTTTAATCATTATAAACACCATTCTGAGTCTAGATTACCTGTGTTGTATCAAACCACCATTTTGGGCGATAGATTGATTGGATGTTTTCCTTGTGGACACTGTGTCAATTGTAAACACCTTTTAAAGTCCAAGGAATTTACTAGTAGAAACAGTAGTATTGTTTTTGACATCCGCTTTTTGGCCAACTGTAACACAGATTGGGCTATATATATGGCTTGTTGCAGTTGCCATGCATTTTACGTAGGTCAGACTTCTAGACCTTTTAGACTGCGTATGTCTGAACACCTAAGTGATACTAAATGTAAAAGAACTACCAATGCATTATATAAACACACACTTATACATCCTACAGCTCAATTCCATTTCATCATCATAGATAAACTTATTGGTGACCGTACTTATAAATCTGGCTGGCATAAGAAATCAGATGCTAGGGAGAAAAAATGGATTACAAAACTTGGGGCTTTATTTAATCCAGGACTAAATGAATATTTATGATTGAATTTTCATATACAATTTTGAAGTCTATATGGTTGTTTTAGAAAAATATAAATATTCATGAGTTCATTGATCAATATGTATTTTTCAACCAATGATATGTTTTCATTTACTATATAAAGATCTGACTACTATTATGCTGTTTGTAATACACTGAAGAAGGCCAGAATCTCTGTTGGCCGAAACCGGTCTGTTTTGAATGTAATGTGGTCTTAGTAGTTTCAATAAACTACTGGTACATGGCTCACTTGTTGCTGGCTATACTTTTTGAATTGGGCTCCTTTTTTTGCCGTGCAACTTCCCGCGTGCAGGGGAACTTGATTTAGGATACAGTTTTGTACCTACCATAAATGTAGATGTCCGATAGATATGCAACTGCAGTCGGATTTTCCCTCCCTCCATACCCCTCTATGCCCTGGGTCCACTCCTATCCCTGATTCTCTTAGCTGGGGATATCTGTTATGGTGTATCTGTTTATTGCTTACTTATTTGTCTGGAATCCTGTTTTTGTCTTCCAATTTGATTACAGCCTTCCTTGAAGGGCACCTGGCATCTGGGGCAAGAAACACTGAAGAAAATGGCGTCGGCTGATGCTTATGTACTCCAGCCGCTCTGACGTCAGAGAGAAATGCGACATCAGCCGACGTCGGACCCAGACTTTGGAATCCGGCCGACCGAGGGCTGCCCGAGGCAGGACAACCCATATGTTATGACTGCAGTTGCATATCTATCGGACATCTACATTTATGGTAGGTACAAAACTGTACTTTTTGTTTCTTCTTCTTCACATCAGTCCAAGTGTTCTTCTCAGGGAATCTTTTCAGCGATGTGGATGTTGACTATTCCATTTCTTCCGGTATTTTAACTATGTTGTTCTTGATGAAAGAAGATGCTTCTTCAAAGTTGTTGAAAGTTCTTATATTATTTGCCTGAAATAGTCTTGATTTTTGCAGGGTAGACAAGTTGTGCTTTTATTTTATTTTATAAGTTTCACTAGTGACCAAGTTTTTTTTTTCCTTAATTCCAGCACCCTGGTAGAATAGTCATTATCAAGTCTTATTTGATTTTGTTTATAGGTTAGTGAGCTTTTTCTCCAAGCTGATTTAAGTATAAGTTCGTTGTCCAAAAATGATAAAATGTTTACTACAATAGATCTTGGTGGAGCAGTTTGTGAGGAAGGTATTGGTTTGCTTATGGCTCTGTGGGCTATCTCTGTTCCACTGGATAAGCCTTCTTTTAAATCTAGTATTTCAGGTAGCCAGGAGTTTAAAAATAAAATAATGTCCTCACCCTCAGTTTTCTCTGGGAGTCCGAAGATTCTTATATTTGTTCTCCTTTCTCTATTCTCCAGGTCGTCTATTTTGTTGATTAACCACTTGTTCTGTTGTAAAAGGAATTCACTGTGATTTTCTTTCTCTTTAAGTCTCCCGTCTATGTCACATAATGAGGTTTCAATGTCAGATATTTTAAGTTTGTTGTTGTAGTATTTCTTTGAGAACATCAGTTTGTTTTTGACAGCTTTCTTTAAGGTTTTCTAGATTGTCTTTGAAATTATCCATTTTCAGAGATAGTTCTTGAAGAGTAGTTGACATCATTTGTGTTTCCTTTTTCAATGTAGTTTCTGTATGGGAATTCTTTGAGTTGCTCATTTCCACACTGTTTTAGTAATCTCCAGATAATTTTGACAGGAACATTCCAATGAAATTTCTTCAAAGTTGGTATATAGATAGCGTAAAAGTTCATTAATAAGTCTCTGCTATTTTAGTTTGATGAAGTTGATTATTTTCCTGTATTTTAATATAATATTGTGTTGCTCCAAAAAGATGCTGCTATCAGTTAGCCATCTAGGCTCTGCCCCCCACCGTGGAGATTCTTGATATAACTGTAGAAGGCTTTGTGGTTGTTTTTAATGTGTGCCAAAATTCGGCCTTCATAGCTAGCTTTAGAGGTTTTGATGAGGGATCTCAATTTTTTTGTTGATGGAGTTTTTCCAGTCTTGGGACTTCACCTTTTTCTGCAACAGTTTCTTCCTTCTGTTGTAGAGTTTGTTAATGGCAGGGGACCACCAGATTGGCTTCCTTCTTTTTTGGAGAAGAGCATCTTGGTTCTTTTGGGTATGGCTAGTTCCATGTATTTATGTACATGTTCGTACAGTGCATTGGTGTATGATTCGGTGGTCATGCACCTATTTTCCATTTGCGTGGGTGCTGTAAAGTTAGCCACTTCTGTTTTTAGGAGCCCAAAGTCACCTTTGGAAAAGTTTTACATGGTTTACCTTTGCTGGGAGTGTGAGTGAGATGTGGATTTCCATGGTAATTAGTTTGTGGTCGGATCTAACCAGGGAGGAATGACTATTGTTGTAGAGCAAACAGTTGCCCATGTTAGTAATAACCAGGTCAAGGATGCTGCTGCTTCCGCTAGTGGGGATATAAATGAGCTGGTCCAGGGCATTGGAATTAATGAACTCCAGGAAGCGTTGGACAAGTGTATTGTTGCATGAGTAGCTTTCCCAATTGATGGAGGGGTAGTTGAAGTCTCCCATTATGAGAGTGTTGGGTTGGACCCTAATATTTTCCAGTATGTTTAGGAGCGTGGAGTGAGAGTCTTGGGACATGGTTGGGGACCTATAGCAGATTACAACCCAAATTGCCGTTGTACCTGAAGTATCTCCGATGCGTTATGCTGGAGGTGTGCATATCCTTTATGAATATGGAGACGCCACCGGCTTTGGAGCTTCGGTTCATGTTCTGGGGCCAAAAGGTGTGGAATGTGTTATAGCCTGGTAGTGCAGGGGTGCTTTCTGCTGCTTTAAACCAAGTCTCCGTTACAACACAAATGTCAATGTTCTCCATTTTGAGGAGTGCTTCAAGCGAGTGCATCTTGAGATTTAGACTTCTAGTGTTGAGCAGCGTGACCCTCACATTGCATTTATTTTTAACTGTTACGGTGGTAATTTGGTCTTTGGAACACCGCCTAAAAAAGGCACTGTACGGGTGGCAAGAGCCTTAGCCAGTATCCAGAAACCTAGGGGTGACAGATGCAGGTCATCTCAGGCAAAGCATCGAGGTCCGTCAATCATGTCATCCCAAGCAGACAGATACTGGATCCCCTTAAATGACACCAGAAACTTAGCCAATTGTTGAAATCAGTCATTTTTCTCCTTGTACTGTGGTATAATTCTGGGTGATAGTAGGATGCTGCTCAGTGCTAGGGTCATATCTGCCTGGGCCACATAATCTGAGAGCTCCTCCATGTCTCTTTTCATGTAGTCCAGGGAGGTGCATCTCAGGTCATTTACATCCACATGGACAACGACAGAGTCATACTTGTACTTGTTGTGGAGTGACCCGAGTGCGTGTGTTTTGTGTCAGATCCTGGCACCCGACAGACAGCTGACTGTTACCTTCTCCTTGTTCAACCTAGTGAGTGTGACATCAGTGTGCCTCACTATCGAGTCACCTATGATTAGTGTATTGGGCAAGCTGTTTTGCTTTAGGGGCTTAGGTTGAGGGGCATACTCTGTAGATGAGCTGTGTTTCTTGTGATTTGTGCTGTGTTGTGGTGGTCGAGTGCGTTTCTGATTTGGAGGTCTCTGCTGTTTGCGTAGATTTCTATTGAGAGCCTCTGTGAAGGTGGATGTGTGGTTTGTGTTTTTATGTGAGAGCTGTGAAGGTGGGTGTTCTGGAGGGCTATGTGTTTCATGTGGTGTTGTGCAGGTGTTGACCTTCTCCTCTTAACCAGCTATTCCGGTCTTGGCTTTAGAGTGCATGGCTTCCAAATTGGATATATAAGTGCATCTCTCACAAGTCTGACTGTTGGGAGGTAAGAGGAGAGGGTTGTCTGTGTACATGAGGTAGTTGCTACACTGCCTCAGAATGCCGAAGTTCACAAGGTTAATAGGAGAAAGCACAGGGAACTGACCTTTAGACATGCCAGGAGGGATGGTCATTATTAATAAGTAACTGGAGCGGTTTCCTTATAGGATGTTTAATGCTGATAGCACGTATGTGTGCTACAATAATTGCTACAAGAAGCCAGATTAAGCGCTAGGGAAATACGCTAGTTAAAGTGCGAGAGAGAAGAGAACTAGCAAGATCTAAGGAAAAGTTGAAGAGCAGACCTTCTGGCACCGGTAATAGTTTACCCCAGCTTAGTGGTGCTGCACAACGTGCAAACCCACGCAAACACGGGCAACACAGAAAGGTCTGGGGAACTCAAACTACAATACAGTCATGAATGCAGCAAATCTGTATCTAGACTATAGTAACAGGAAAGGTGGAAAAACAAGCTATAACTTTTTTTTCTTTTTTTTTTTCAGGAAAAAAACACTTCAAACAGTAATAAAATCACTTTAAATACAGTGCAAGCTAGCACACTTGAGTGTGTAGCAATAATGCAGCAAATACAGTTAAAATAAATGTAGTTAAATGAAAAACAACTTAAATGAAGTGCAGAATGCAGTATAATCAAGAAAAAGCAAAATGGAGGTACTTTTCCTTTCTGTTGCTCTTGAAGTCTGCAGGATGCCAAAACTGGATCCACGGAGCTTAAACAAATCCAAACCCATGCAAACATAGGCTTTTTAAGCAGAAAGTTGAAAGGGATAGAAAAGCTGTCCAAACAGCCATTAACTTACAATTTCAGAGCTAGAAACGACTCCTTGTGGTAGATAGGCTTACCTAGTGTTTACCACTCCCACTAATAAGCTGAAAGGCTTCCCTCTAACACAGAAAGGTCTGGGGAACTCAGAAACTACAATACAGTCCTGAATACAGCAAATCTGTATCTGGACTACTCTAGTAACAGGAAAGGTGGGAAAACAAGCAAAACAAGCTAGAACTTTTTTTCTTTTTTTTTTTTTCAGAAAAATCCCCCACTTAAAACAGTAATAAAATCATTTTCAATACAGTGCAGGCTAGCACACTTGAGTGTGTAGCAATAATATAGCAAATACAGTTAAAATAAATGCAATTAAATGAAAAACTACTTAAATGAAGTGCAAAACGCAGTATTTTTTTGTCTTTTCCCGGTTAGGGGTCGCCACAGTGGAACTCCGATCCGCTAATGATTGGCAGTATATTTTTACAGTGCAGAGTTGCCAGCCTGACGCCCAACCTTCAGCGAAGGCACGCCCATTCACGCTTGTCTTTTGAACACCACTCGACCGCGGGGAGAATATGCAGACTCCACACAGAAGGCACTCCAGCCGAGAATCGAACAGGAGAACCTCTTGCTGTGAGGCAACAACACTACCGCTGCACCACCGTGGCTGCTAAGTACAGAACGCAGTATAATCAGGAAAAAGGAAAATGGAGGTACTTAAAGTCTCTCTTTCTCCTTTCCTTTGCTCTTATACTCTGCAGGATGCCAAAACTGGATCTGTGGACAAAAAAGTTATTATTACCAAGTCTTAAGCCCAGAACCCTGTGCACTGTAATCACAGCAATGTACCTCTACACCATCTGAGCTCCTATACCCTCTGCAACTAAACAGAATAGATAATAACCCTGTACCCTGTTTCACTAGACAGAAAACATTCTTACCCTTTACTCTGTCTCATTAGAAGAACACATGCTAACCCTGTACCCTGTCTTACTAGACAGAACACATAACAACCTTGTAGCCTGTCTCACTTGACAGAACACATAGTAACTCTGTACCCGGTCTCACTAGACAGAACACATAGTAACTCTGTACCCTGTCTCACTACACAGAACACATAGTAACCCTGTACCCTGTCTCACTAGACAGAACGCATACTGCCTTATATCCTGTCTCAGTTGACAGAACGCATAATAACCCTATACACTATTGCACTAGGCAGAACACATAATATTTCTGTACCTTGTCTCACTAGGCAGAACACATAAATCCCTAAACATTGTCACACTAGACAGAACACAGAATAACCCTGTACCCTAACTCACTAGACAGAATGCATAATAACCATGTGCCCTGTTTAACTAGACAGAACACATACACGCACGCACTCGAGGCTCTCCTCAGTATGGAGAATATCGATATCTGTGCAGTAACAGAAACCTGGTTCAAGGCTCCCGAGAGCACCCCAGCACTACCAGGTTATACCTCATACCATGCTTTTCGGCCCCAAAACTTGGACCGAACCACAAAAGGAGGAAGAGTGTCCATATTCATCAAAGATACCCCACACCTCCAGGTTAGTAGCACTGCACGAAGCATCGGAAACCATCCATGTGCAACTAACAGTGGGCAAAACTGCCTTTCAGTTTGTAGCCTGCTACAGACCACCCTCCCAAACTCAGGAACCCCACTCGGCTTTCCTGAGAACACTGGAGAATATGAAGGTCTCTCCAAACACCATTATATTGGGTGACTTCAGCTACCCAAACATAGACTGGGAGCACTACTCAAGCCCCAACACCCTTGCCCAACGGTTACTAGAATTTATAAACTCAAATGCTATGGAACAACTGGTCACCACTCCCACAAGAGGGGAAAACATATTGGACCTGATCATCACCAACATGGGGACTCTGTGTTCCATACCAGAGGTATACCCCTCATTGGTAAGATCTGACCATAAATTAATCTCACTGGACATCCATATCCCGTCCCCACCCCCAGCCAAGGAAACCACGGTGTATAACTTCTCAAAAGCAAATTTTACAATTCTCCAAACTGAGGTGGAATCCTTCAAAGCCCCTGGGCCAGTGGAAAATATGGCTCAAACCGCAGAATCCTTTACAAACGCATTCTATGGACACCCACAGGAATGCATGGATCATGCTATCCCAAATAAAACCAAGACTCACTCCTCCAAAGGCAGGAGCCCTGTCAGGTGGACCCCAGCCATAAATAAGCTGTACAACAGAAGGAGGAAGCTACTACATGATAGAGCAAAATCCCAAAAAGGGAAGGCATCTCTGATCAGTACTAGCAAGAAACTACGATCCCTCATAACATCATCTAAGGCCAGCTTCAAAAGAAAAATTGCACAAGACGCTAAAGATAATCACAAGGCCTTCTTTAGTTATGTCAGGAACCTGGGTGGCAACTCCCAGATATGCTCTGAGTTAGTGCAAAATGATAAAAAATACACTGAACCCACAGACATTGCCAACATCCTGGAAGACAGGTTCAGTGCAAACTTCTCCCCCAAAAGAGCAAATGTCTGTCCCAACAGAGTGTAGCCTCCCTGACATCACAGATGCACAGGTGAGAGCTGCCCTCTCCAAAGCAAAAAACACAGCATCAATGGGACCGGACGGTGTCCCGGGCTGCGTCTTACATGAGCTCCAAGAAGAAGTGAACCCTCACATAAAGTCACTGTTCAATCTCAGCCTTACTACAGGATATGTACCCAAGGAATGGAGTACAGTAACAGTGGTCCCACTCCACAAAGATGGTGCCACAACGGACCCCGGAAACTATCGCCGTATAAGCCTGACTAGCCTGATCTGCAAAGCTATGGAGCATATCATCATGGAACTCATAAACAAAGACATTGGGAACCTCCAAACACTGGATCCTACCCAATTCGGCTTTGTTAAGGGCAGATCTTGCCTCTTGAACCTGGTCGACTTCTTTGAAACAGTCACCAAGGCCATAGATGAAGGGAAGGTAGTCCACACAGCCTACCTGGACCTCGCAAAAGCCTTCGACATAATACCCCACTCGGGCATCATAAGTAAGCTCACCAGCTTAAATATCAACCCCTATGTCACAAGATGGGTTGCAAACTGGCTCAGGGATAGAACCCACATGGTCAGAATTGCAGGTGCCATGTCAGACTCTAAACCAGTTACAAGTGGCATCCCACAAGGCTCAGTCCTGGGACCTCTCTTGTTCGGTATATATTTCTCTGAGGTACAGGCTAACACGGGAGGACTATGGCTGACCAAGTTCGCAAATGACTGAAAACTGGGTGCCATAATTGACTCGCCAGCTGACACAAACATCCTCCAAAAGGGTCTCACAGAGACGGATAACTGGTGCCAGAGCCTTGGCCTAAAGCTAATTGCCAAAAAGTGCATAGTCATCCCCTTTGGGAAAAACAAAGTGCCCACAAATTACCACATAGGTGGTAATCCATTAAGTATGGAAGAAGTAATTAGGGATTTGGGGATCCAAATAGATAGCAATCTCTCCTTTGACAATCACGTTGCTAAAATGGTTAGAAAGACCTTCTTTATAGCCCACCTTATCACAAAAGGGTTCACATCTAGATCAAGAGAGGTCATTGTGCCCCTCTATTCATCACTCATCAGGCCCATAATTGAATGCAGTGCCCCATTTGGGATGTACCTTACCCGACACCTGCAGCAACTGGAAAGACCCCAAAAGTACCTCACCAAGAGGATCAAGGGACTCAAACAGATGCCCTACGCAGTTAGGCTAAAGAAACTTCAGCTCTACTCAGTTGCTTACTGCCTACTCCGAGACGATCTGTGCCTGACGTATAAAGCCATGTCCAACCCAGAATTAATGGACATGCTCCACCTCAAGAAATCCAAATCCCTTAGAGCTACACGATCCAGGGATTTAAACCTCAGCACAGAAATAAATAGGACATGCTGGAGGGACAGATTCATATCCCAGAGGCTCCCCTCACTCTGGAACAAAATCCCAATCCATGTTAGGCAGAGCCCCTCAATGACCCTCTTCAAGAGAAATCTTGACGAGTGGATGGGAGATCGTAGGTTTACCCCTGGGATCTCTTCTGTGTCCCTACTTGACAGAGGCACAGTAAACTAACCTTAAAAGGGCTATCTTCTGTGACCTACTATACAGAGGCACAGTCAACTAATCTAAAAGGATGGCAAAAGCCAAACACACTCTGACTAGGCTTATAAATGCCCTAGGGCAGATAGCCTAGTATCAACCTATGAACATACAAAACCCTGTTCACTGTTTAGAGAGACAGGGTACACTGTTTCTATGTATTCTGTCTAGTGAGACAGGTTACAGTAATATTATGTGTTCTGTCTAGTGACACAGAGAACAGGGTTTTTATGTGTTCTGTTTAGTGAAACAGGGCACATGGGTATTATGCATTCTGTCTAGTGAGTTAGGCTACAGGGTTATTATGTGTTCTGGCTAGTGAGACAGAGTATAGGGACATTATATGTTCTGTCTAGCATGACAGGGTACAGGGTTATTATGCACTCTGTTTAGTGAGACAGGGTACATGGTTTCTATGTATTCTGTCTAGTGAGACAGGTTACAGAATATTATGTGTTCTGTCTAGTGACAAGGAGTGTATAATAACCCTGTACCCTGTCAGGCTAGACAGAACACGTAATGCCCCTGTAACCTGTCTCACTAGCCAAAACACACAATAACCCTGGATCTTGTCACACTAGACAGAACTTTTACTGCCTTATACCCTGTCTGACTACACGGAAAACATAATAACCCAGTACTGTTTCACACTAGACAGAACGCATAATATCTCTGTACCCTGTCTCACTGGGCAGAACACATAAATCCCTGTACTCTGTTTCACTAGACACAACACAGAATAACGCTGTACCCTGTCTCACTAGCCAGAACATGAAATAACCCTCTACCCTGTCTCACTAGAGAACACATAGTTACCCTGTATATTTTCTCACTAGACAGAACACGTAATAACCTTGAATCTTTTCTCACTAGATAGAGCACACAATAGCCTGTACTTTGTCCACTAGATAGAACACATAACTAACCCTTTAACCTGTCTCACTAGACAAAACAAGTTAACCCTTTACTGTGTCTCACTAGGCAGAACACATATATGTTCATATATGGTTCATATGTCATTACTAGGCTAATGAACACAAGGGCCTTTTTAATCCTAGCCATATATCCCAAACCTCTGATAAGTTCTGATACCCTTGATAAGTGTAAGCATGGGCCTGGGAGATGAACCATTTACAGGTTACCTGTGTCCATTAGAGCCATAAGTGCCAAACCAGGGATGGATTTCTGGTTTCCCATCCAATTGTCCAAGTTGCCCTAGAATTGAGTTAGGGAGGAACTCTGCTTCACATGGATTGGGAGCCTGTTCCATAGATGGGGTTGCCTCTGGAATACATACCTATCTCTCCAGCAGGTTCTATTTATATCACAGGCAAGGTTTAAGTCTTTAGAACAGGTAATTCTGGTGCTGTTCATTTTGTGGATATACAGGAGGTCCATCCGAGTGGGGTCTGACAATGCCCAGTATGCCAGGCATGGATCTCCCCTCAAAAGCCTGTAGGAGGCAAAATACAGGGATAGGGCCTTGAGGCGGTCTGCATAGGACATATTACTTATGCCCTGTATTCTTACCAAACGGGACATTGTACTCAATGATTGGTCTGACGAATGCCGAATACAGTGGAACAATGACTTCCTCGGACTTAGATGCCATACCTTTGTTTATAAGTTGCGCAACATAGAATGATTTCCTCACCACTGTAGGCAAGTGATGATCAAAGTCTAGATTACTATCTATGTATGTCCCTAAGTCCCCAACTAATAGGTCAACTCTAAGGGGAGTGTTGTCAATATGATAGTTACCAGGGATGGATGACTTCCCAAAGGATACAATTATGCATTTCTTGGCATTTCGTTTTAGTCCACGGCTTGGACACCAGTTATTTGTCTGTGTCAGCCCCTCCTGAAGAACATTTGTGTCAGTGTGAGATTCAGTAACAGCTCCTAATTTGCAATCATCTGCAAATTTAGCCAGCCAGAGACCACTGACATTGGCCTTGACTTCTGAGAAGTGAATGCCAAAAAGGAGTGGTCCAAGGACTGATCCCTGAGGGACTTCACTTGGGACTGGCCTCTTTGTAGAGGTGAACTCCCCAATTCTAACTTCATGGGTCCTGTCTGTGAGCCAATTGGCTGTCCACTGGGTGACATATAGGTTTGTACCTAACCTCTTGAGTTTGTCAACAATTCCCGAGTGGGGTATTGTGTCAAATGCCTTGGCCAAGTCAAGGTAAGCAGTGCGAACAATTTTGCCCTCATCTATTGCTTTGGTGACCTTCTCAAAGAAGTCCACCAGGTTGAGTAGGCATGATCTGCCCTTGACAAAACCAGACTGGGTTGGGTCCAGTGTGTGGAGGTTTACTACATCTCTTTTGATCATCTCCATGATAATTCTTTCCGTGGCTTTACATATACAAGTAGTGAGACTTATGGGCCTGTAGTTTCCAGGGTCTGTAGATGGCCCACCTTTGTGCAGAGGGATGACTGTTGCCTTTCTCCATTCAAGAGGCACGAAACCTGTTTGGAGGCTACGGTTAAATAGCAATTCAGAGGCCCTGATAGGTTATGTTTCATGCTATTTAGAAGGCATCCTGGGGTATTGTCTGGGCCCATTGATGCAGTGTTCTTGGTCTTAGAGAGAGCATTAAGGACCTGTTCCATAGTGATAGTAGGGGAGTTGCATTTGATGATATTTCCTGAGGGAGAGATGCGTAAATTTGGAGCTGAATGTATCAGCCAGGAGGATTGCTTTGTCTTCTGGTTCAGTGTAGGTGGCTCCATTTACAATGAGCTGTGCACACAGCTGTGTATTGACTTTAAGATTGCAGACATTGCTAAAGAATGCTTTGTGGTTGTTCTCAGCCTGGGAGGCCAAACTTACCTCAAATTTGGCTTTGGTAGGCTTTATTTGTCCTCTGAGTTGTTGGTTTGATAAGAGTGCTTTTATCCTTCTGGGTGCTGCACCTCCTAATTTTTGCCAAAATATTCTTCCTCCTGTTATACATCCGATTGATTTTGTGATTCCACTAGGATGGCATGTTTTTTGAGTTAGTTCTGTACTTCTTCCTGGTGAGTACAGCTGCCTCTATGTAGCTATTAACATGCTTGTACACGGTTTCTCTGAACAGTTCTGCATGGGCAGCAGTGTTCTCAGGCTTTATAAGGGCTTGAAATTTTGCCAGGTTCTCACTTAATAGCAGGAGGTTAGCCTTAGAATAGTTCCTGAATATTCCCGGTTGAGCTGGGGGTCCAGGTTTTATTTTTACTTCAAAGTAGACCATTTTGTGGTCTGATCTTACCAGGGAAGGCATTACAGTAGGGGATGTACAGCACTCTCCCATATTAGTAAGTATCAGGTGCAGTATGATTGCACCCCTGGTTGCTGTATTGACTATCTGGTCCAGGGAGTTTGTGTTTACAAAATCCAGGAATCTCCGCATGTACGTTTGATGTTGTATAGGATTTCCAGTTAATACTTTAGTAATTAAAGTCACCCATGAATATGGTATTGGGTTGGATGGTTAGTGTTTCTAATAAGTTTAAATACATGGTATGTGTGTCCTGGATCATAGAAGGGGACAGATAGCTTGCAAGGAAGCGGTATTTGATGTGTGAAAGGCATTATAAGCTTGCACTATCAATGTGCTCTTCACAGTGTTAAACCATGTCTCAGAAAACAACAGACATCAGCATTCTATAGGGTAAAGAGAGCTTCTAGGGAGTGGAGGTTTTTTGTTTCGACTCTTAGCACTGAGCAGTAAAACCTTTAGATTTTCTTGGCTTTGATTTGTATAATCAGAAGTACTTTCAGTTTGGCATTGCCTAAAAAGGCACTATTGGGGAAGACAATGTTTTAGCTAATATTTGAAAGCCTAGAGGGGAGAGGTCCAGACCATCCCTAGCAAAGCAGCGTGGTCTGTTGACCATCTCCTTCTATGCTGACAAATATTGCAACCCCTTAGAATGACACCAGAAACTAAGCCAATTATTAAAGTCAATCATCCTTTGTTCGTATTGTGGCATCATCCTTGGAGGAGGTAAAATACTACTCAATGCTAGGCTCATACCAGCCTGAGACACATATTCCGAGAGCTCTATGATGTCTCTCTTCATGTAGTTGAGGGAGGTATGTCTCAGGATATTTACTCCCCCATGGACCATGATGGAGTCATATTGGTAATTGTGGTCCAATGACCCGAGTACATGAGTAATATGATGGATCTTGGCCCCTGATAAGCATCTGACTGTAACTTTCTCCTTACTCAGCCTGGTGAGAGGGACATCAGTGTGTCTCACAATGGAGTATCCAATGACTAGAATGTCGGATTGTGTGTTGACTTGCCTTATGGGCTAAGAGGTAGAGGCTCCATGAGATGTGTCTCTATGTGCTGATGTGGGTTTTGTTTTGAAAGAGTCTGTTTGGGGCTGCTGAGGGTATATCTTATGTGTACTTTTCTAGCAGGTCTTTGTGGTTTAGGAAGGTTACATGCAAGTGCCTCAGCATATGTGGGTCTGTATGCCTGTTTTGAATTGTGTGTGATGGGGGCAGCATGTATACTACTGACAACCTTACTAACATTAGAAGTACTTTTTTGTGAGAGCTTTGCCTCCAGTGATGTTGTGTAAATACATCTCTCACATACCATCTCAGTTTGTTTGAGAATTAGCTGGTTGTCCGTAAACATGAAGCAATTTTTATATTGCCTCTGGATGCCCATATCCACCAAGCCAGTAACAGAGACAGTAGGACAGTTCATATCCATGGCAACAGACTCTTTTATTAATTAGACTGTTGGAGTGAGAATGTCAATCACTGTCAGGAGTATTTGGCTTGGAACTATGTGGACGGTGCTTGTCACTGAAAACTAGTTGTCCTGTGTGCAACTAGATATTGGAGAAATTTCAATTGTGCTTTTACAGGAAAAATGTCACTCAAGGTGTCCAAGTCTATACAAAGCACTGCCAAACACTTGAGGGGAAACTAATATGTGGACCCTGAAAATTTAAGGATGAAGTATTTAGGCAGATATTCTGAAGTTAGGAACAAATCAAGCAGTACTTACTGAAAAATAAAGAATTAGATTGTCAAGAATGATGAAAAGAGGGGAGTCGCATGAATGGCTACTGCCTGGCTACTACTAATGCTGGTCTCACCGCAGCTTATATATACTCCATTCCTTCTCACACCAGAAGGAAAATGTTAGCACCAATCCCAAGAAGAGAAGCAAGCCACTGCCAGTCTGGTGATCCACAGTCTTGTCCCAGATGATGCAAGGGTCTGTAGGCTTCTAGCCTTTTTCTGATAGATGCCTCAAATAGCAGCCATACCAATCAGGTATGTTAAGCACAGACACTCACTCTGCAGCCAGAAACAGTCAGGAATCAATGCACTCTGCTCCTACTCTCACCAGGATCAGAATATAAACACAGATTCCAGGCTGTCACCTATAAAGCAGTTATTAGGCTTTCTGGTGATCAGTAAGTCTCCAGGAAATAATGTAACTGCACTCCTTCTCTTACCAGGAGAAAACAGAAGCACTAATCCCAAGATGACTACTGAGAGGTAGAATGTGGTCTTGCAATAGATGCTTAAAGGTAAGATGAAAAAAAATGTTTTATCCTAAACACTGCAGTATGCACTAAGCAGTAAGATATGACAGTGGTTAACTTAAGTTTTAGCAGTCAAAAAGGTACATTTTAGTGGGGAGCCACTATTTTTAAAAGAGCAAGATAGACTGAAAGGGAGTGGTTACTTCTGTACTCTGGTACAATGGAATATGGTAGGATGGCCAATAAATGTAAATAGTTGAGGGGGAGCGATTTCACAAAATGATAATTTTGTGCTTACTCACAGCAGCCAGTAAAAGCAGAGAGGAAACTAGATATATGGTCAAATTAACACAAGGGGCAGGCAACTAGAAAGACAGTGATGTTTAAGAACACAGCAGTAACACGGTGAGAGGCTGGGAAAAATTCTGTCTGATTCACAAGAGACAGAGCTACGGTCTCTTTTCAAGTTTTAATATCCAGTTAAAAGCAGAATACAAGTAAAACAGTGTAAAGAAAACAAATCACAGTATACAAAATAGAAAAAGGCAATAAAGAAATACAAAATATAAGAAATAAAAAGCAAACTAACCTTTCCCTCACAGCAAGCTGTGGCAGAGTTTCACTAGATGGAACATATAGTAACCCTGTACCCTGTCTCACTAGACAGAATGCATAATAACCCGGTACCCTGTCTCACTGGCCAGAACACATAATACTGCTCTACCCTGTCTCACTATACAAACACATAATAAGACTGTACCTTGTCTCACTAGACAGAACACGTAATACCCTGTACACTATCTCACTAGACAAAACTCATAGTAACCCTTGCCCAGTCTCACGAGACACAACACATGTTGACCCTGTACCCTGTCTCACTAGACAGAACACATTAGTACTAGGCTAACTTCCCTCTGAGGTCATTTAGGCCTAGCCATTTACCCCATGTGAAAATCAAACTGTATATCGTGTGTCTGTAAGGTAAATGGCTTAACCACTATTCCAAATCCTCAGCCTAATAACCCTTTACCCTGTCTCACCAGGCAGAAAGTGTAATAACCCTATACCCTGTTTCACCAGACAGAACACAAAATGACTCTATGCCGTGTCTCACTAGACAGAACACATAATAACCCTTCACCTTGTCTCACTAGACAGAATGCATACTATCCCTGTACCTTACCTAACTAGACAGAACACATACTAACCCAGTACCCTTTCTCACTAGACAGAACACAAAGTAACCCTGTACCCAGTTCAGTAGACAGAACACAAAATAACCCTGTACCCTGTTTCACTAGACAGAACATGCAGCAACCCTGTACTCTATCTCCCTAGACAGAACACATAGTAACCCTGTCTCACTAGACAAAACAGATAATAACCCTGTACCCTGTCACACAGGACAGAACACATAATAACCCTAAACCCTGTTTCAGTAGACAGAACACATAATATCTCTCTACCCTGTCTCACTAGGCAGAATGCATAAATCCCTATACCCTGTCTCACTAGACACAACATATAGTATCCCAGTACCCTGTGTTACTAGACAGAACGCATAATACTGTACTCCATCTCAGCAGACAGAGCATGTAATAATTCTGTACCCTACCTTAGGAGACAGAACACATCATAACCCTGCACCTGTCTCACTAGACAGAACACATTAGTACTAGGCTAACTGCACTTTGAGGTTATTGTAAGCGTAACCAGTTACCCCATGTGAGAAACAAACCCTGCACCTTGTGTATGTAAGGTAAACACAAACCATTATGCCAAATTCCCAGCCTAATAACCACGTACCCTGTCTCAGCAGACAGAACACATAATAACCCCTTACCCGTTCCCACTAGACAGAACACATAATAACCCTGTATCTTCTCTCACTAGACAGAACACATACTGCCTTTTACCCTGTTACATCAGACAGAGCACATAATAACCTTGAATCCTGTCTCATTAGAGAGAACACACAATATCTCTGTATCCTGTCTCACTAGGCAGAACACATAAATCCCTATACCCTGTTTCACTTGACAGAAGACTCAATAATCATGTACCCTGTCTTACTAGACCAACCACATAAAAACCCAGTACCCTATCTCATTAGATGGCACACGTAATATCCCTAAATTCTGTCTCACTAGAGAGAACACATAATAACCCTCTGCCCTGCATCACTAGAGAAAACACATTATCTCTTTAGCCCATCTCACTAGGCAGCTCCCATAATAACCTTGTACCTTGTCTCATTAGACAGAAAATGTAATAACTCTCTACCCTGTCTGACTAGACAGAACTCACAATAACCCTCTATCCTCTCTCATTATGTAGGACATATTATGACCCTGGACCTTGTCTCACTAGACAGACCCAGGGGCGGCTCGTGGCATAGGGCTGCCGGACTGCAGCCCCCTCAAAAAGAAAAAAAAAAAGAAAAAGAAATGAAAAAATAAAAAAATATTTTTTAAAATTAAGGACGGCGAGCGCATGCGCCAGACCGAGTCCCGCTTATCGGTCTATGCGCATGCTCAGGGCAGCCCGGCCGTCCCCATAGGGGGACACAAGGAGCGTCTGTGCACTAAAAGTGCACAGACCCGCCAGGATTATGGGACGCGTCCGGACTGCAAGAGGAGCAGCAGGGACTCGGGACAGTGCCTCAGGGATCTCGTTGGCGTCGGGAAGGAGCATGTGGATTGCGCGGGAAGGATGTATGGATTGTACGGACGTTGTATTCAGGTAAGGTGCCTTTCAATTTACAATGTTGTGTGTGTGTGTGTGTGTGTGAAAATGCCCCAGGTGCTTATGGTGGTGTGGTAGGGAATGCCTCAGGCTTGAACCCTGTACCCTGTATGCAGGTGTTAAAGACTTGAGTTCCCTACCCACCACCATTTGTAAAAAAATTTCAGATTTTTACCTCATATTTGATCTGATCTGTTCCTCATAATATCTGTGGTTTGTAAATGTTGTAATGCTTGATATTTGATGGTGTAGTAGTAGCATTGTTGCCTCACAGCTGCAGGTTCTTGGGTTTGATTCTTGGCTGGGGTTCCTTCTTTGTGGGGTCTGTATCTTCTCCCTGTGTTTGTGTGGGTTTGCTTTTGTGCCCTCCCATGTTACAAAGACATGTCTGCATTATTTCTTCCTGGGCCTCCGCTGAAAATTTGTTTATTTGTTCCAAGTCAGACTGTCCTGATTAAAAATGTTAAATAAAATTGATAGGCATTTGAATTTCAGACTTAAGGGTTTCTGAATGTTTAATTCCTGCGTATTTGATGGTGCAGTGGTAGTATTGTTGCCTCACAGCTATAGGTTTTCTGGTTTGATTCTTGGTTGGGGTGGCTTCTGTGTGGAGTCTGCATCTCCTGCCTGTGTTTGTGTGGATTTGCTCTGGTGCCCTGCCATTTTACAAAGATGTGTCTGCAGTTTTAATCCCTGCGTCTCTGCTGAAAATTGTTTTTGTTCTGTCCGCAGTAAATTTGACAGGCATTTGAATTTCAGACTTCAGGTTTCTGAATGTTTAATTCCTTGCAGATTTGATGGTGCAGTGGTAGTATTGTTGCCTCACAGCTATAGGTTTTCTGGTTTGATTCTTGGTTGGGGTGGCTTCTGTGTGGAGTCTGCATCTCCTCCCTGTATTTGTGTGGATTTGCTCTGGTGCCCTGCCATTTTGCAAAGACGTGTCTGCAGTATTAATCCCTGCATCTCTGCTGAAAATTGTTTTTGTTCTGTCCGCAGTAAAATTGACAGGCATTTGAATTTCAGACTTCAGGTTTCTGAATGTTTGATTCCTTGCAGATTTGATGGTGCAGTGGTAGTATTGTTGCCTCACAGCTATAGGTTTTCTGGTTTGATTCTTGGTTGGGGTGGCTTCTGTGTGGAGTCTGCATCTCCTCCATGTGTTTGTGTGGATTTGCTCTGGTGCCCTGCCATTTTACAAAGACGTGTCTGCAGTTTTAATCCCTGCTGAAAATTGGTTTTGTTCTGTCCGCAGTAAAATTGACAGGCATTTGAATTTCAGACTTCAGGTTTCTGAATGTTTAATTCCTTGCATAATTGATGGTGCGGTGGTAGTATTGTTGCCTCACAGCTATAGGTTTTCTGGTTTGATTCTTGGTTGGGGTGGCTTCTGTTTGGAGTCTGCATCTCCTGCCTGTGTTTGTGTGGATTTGCTCTGATGCCCTGCCATTTTACAAAGACGGTCTGCAGTATTAATCCCCGCGCCTCTCGCCTCTGCTGGGAAAAAATTGTTTTTGTTCTGTACGCAGTAGAATTGACCGGCATTTGAATTTCAAACTTCATGTTCTTCAGAATACATAGTAGCACAACCTTTTTTCTAGCAATTTTCTAAGTTTATAAGATGAATATTTTAAATTTGTCCCTATTTTTGGGACTGTATTCCCCATTGGCTTCGGCCCAGGTTTTTGTGCTAAGGTTGACAGCTATGGCAAGAACTGAATTCACTGAATATGGACTGTAGAATTGTGCATATTTACTGATAAAGGTGCACTGTAGAATTGTGCATATTTACTGATAATGGTGGACTGTAGAATTGTGCATATTTACTAATAATGGTGGACTGTGGAATTGTGCATATTTACTAATAATGGTGGACTGTAGAATTGTGTATATTTACTAATAATGGTGGACTGTGGAAGTCTGAGTAGACTTTTTTATGATAAATGTTCTCAACTGGGCAGTTTTGCCATTATGGGTGCATATGTTTTGTTTCATTGCTTACTGGAAAAATGTTCAAAACAAATTTAAAACACCCTCTAACAAGTGTACTGTATTGTACAAGGAATATAATTTTTAGTACAATGAGGAAGGTGTATCAAAGAGCACATGTATGTTTCATATGCAGGGGGCCTATGATTCGAAAACAGCCCAAAATTAATCTTTATCTGCCACTGGCAAAATGTATTTTCTTTGAATGTGGGTTTCAATGAATGTGAGTTTCAAGGGCAGAGAAGTTTTAATGCTAAGTTTTCATTGTGAGACTGCATTGCTTTGTTTAACAGATTACTTAATGTTTGTGCTGTAAAATACAAAATAAAACTTTCAAATGAAGTCCAATCATTGAAGTAAAGCAGTATGCACATTAGTGTTTATGGTAAATGGAGTGAAATAGCCAAGTAATGGTTAATTGGAATGGCTGCAGAGGCTCCAGTTCAACCACTATTTTGTCAGGGGGAAGAAGGGCAGCAAACTCAGACAGGCCCAGCTGAACTATACCTCCCAACTGTCCAGATTTTCAAAGAATGAATAGATTTTTGCTTCTTATTTTTGGTTTGTTGTTCATAAAATTTGTAGTTTTAATTCTAAATGATTTGCCAGAAGTCACTAAATAATAAGTTTCAGACTTCATAACCTTCATAAAAATGCATGTTAAAGTAAGAGCCGTTCTTATCAACTGTCTCAATTTATACAAGAGCAATTTTAGTACTGTTTATATGTGCCCCCAATATATTTGGCCTTGTTCAGATTTACTGCATTAACAGGTTGAGAGGTACATGCAAATAAATTGCTTTATAGAATTAGGCATAGCCAACCTCTCAACTGTCCCCAATTTTGGCTCAAAATGTTGCTCTTCCCCTAATAATCCCTCCCTTAAAATAGCAATTTTGGAAGAAAACATGGAGGGTTTACAATTAAGAAATAACTGTAATAATCAAAGTTATAGATTACTTGAAATGCATGTAGATTCTTTTATTTTGTCAGCTGCTCAAGGTAGCAGTACTAATATTAAAGTGTCCCTTCTTTGACAGGTAGAAGCTGTATTGTGTGTCTATTTTATATTTTTGCATCACATTTTGGTCCATTTTTCATAAAATTGTGTTTTTGGCAAATTAGTGACAAATCACTAAAGACTGAAGTTAGAAAATGACAGACATTTGAGTTTCAGATTTTATACCCTTCAGAAAATTCATACTAATGCAAGACCTATTCTATTATCTTTCTAAGTTTATTAGAGCAATATTTAAAATTGTCCTTCTTGTTGTGCCTTTGTCCCACTTCTGTGTATGGCTTTGTCCAGATTTCTTGCTCTTGAAGTTGAGAGGTATGACAAATGTGTCAGGGCCATCACAGTCAGCCAGAGAGATTTCAAATTGTGACATGCTTGTTGCACCCCACTCCCCCATGTAGTGACTCTGGATGTGTCCAAGCAAGGCAAGGAGTAGTTGTATCTACCTTGGATGGGGAGGACACACTGCATAAGTACTACAGTGGCTTTTCATCTGTCCTTGATTTTGCAGAATGGTCTGGTTTCTGTCATATTTTTGTACTGTTGATTTATGCTTATTACTCAAAGTGCCTGTTGCTCTGTGTTTAAGTAGCAATGCTTTAATGACCATAAGGTAAGCTTGTCTGACATCGTAAGATGCAAGTAAGCTTTAATAAGCATACTGTTAAAGAATTGCCAACATTGAAAGCCTTTCTGTTGTTGCCATGCAGAGAATACTTGACTAGATAATGTATAAGCCTTGGGTATTAAAGGACAGGATTCCATTATTTTAAAAAGCTCATTACACTTGTTGGAGACTTCCAGTCATCTCTACAGGCTTTACCCGTAAACTAAACAGAATGCCAATCATGTGTGGTCCATAACCTGTACAGTAATCCTTTAAGCAATGTATCTTGAGCTTGTTTCTTGTTTGCTTTTCATTTTTACTTTTATCATGTTTTCCCCATGAAACGTTGTCAGGCAGCAGGTCTTTTGGATAAGAAACATTTTTACAAGTGGGGCATCACATAGATTTCTACTTTCAGCATGTTGCTTGGTACTTTAATAAAGCTGAATATATTATAATTAGAACTGCAGTGCAAGGAGAAGTAGTTTGAGTTGAGTGCTTCTGGTTTTTCTTATACTTGATTTTGACTGGCATTCCAGTAATGTATTTAAAAAGTAATTTATTTTTTCATGCCTCACAACCTTTTGTTTCCATCTAGATATTAAGTAAGCTGTCATGCAGCCAATGCATTGAAATATTTTTATTCTTCTACACTTATTTTTGTCTTGATTGGACTTTCATAATGATGGTTTGCCACCCAGGGCAGCGTATTTAATTAAAGTTAGTTTTTTTGTGGTTTTGTGCATAGCTCCTCCCCTTTATGGTTGACCACACCCCTTCCCTTTGACCCCGCCCATTCAGCGTCTCCTGCAGCCCCCCTGTGATTTGAAGTCACCAGCCGCCACTGGACAGACCACATAATAAACCTGTACATTTTCTGTTTAGACAGAACACAAAGTAACCCTGTACCTTGTCTCACTAGACATAACACAGAATAACCCTATACACTGCCTCACTACACAGAAAACAGAATAACCCTGTACCGTGTCTTACTAGACCGAACACATAATACCCCTACACTCTGTATCGCTAGATAGAACACATAGTAACCCTGTACCTTCTCTCATTAAACAGAACAGATACTGCCGTATACCCTGTCTCATTAGACAGAACACATAATAACCATCTACACTTTCTCAATAGACAGAACACGCAGTAACCCTGTGACCTGTATCACTAGACAGAACACATAGTAATGCTGTACCCTATCTCACTAGACAGAACACATAATATATCAGTACTTTGTCTTACTGGACAGACCACAGAATTCCCTATAACCTCACTAGATAAAACGCAGAATAATCTTGTACCCTGTCTCACTACACAGAACACATAATAACCCTCTACTCTGTCTCACTAGACAGACCACATAATAACCCTCTACCCTGTCTCATTAGACAGAACACATAATATCTCTGTACCTTCTCTCATTACACAAAACAAATTTCTATACCCTGTCACACTAGACAGAACATATAACAACCCTGTACTCTGTCTCAGTAGGCAGAATACAAAGTAAACATGTACCCGTTCTCACTAGATAGAACACATAATATCTCTGTACCCTGTCTCACAAGACAGAACACATAATAAACCTCTATATTGTCTCACAAGACAGAACACAGAATAACACTATACACTGTCTCACAAGAGAGAACATAGAATAACCCTGTACCCCGTCTTACTAGACAGAGCAAAGAATAACCCTGTACCCTGTCTCACAAGACAGAACACAGAATAACCCTGTACCCTGTCTCACTAGACAGAACACATAACACTATAACCTGTCCCAGTAGACATAACAAATAATACTCCTTTACCCTGTCTCACTAGCAGAACAGAAAATACCCCTTTAACTTCTCTCACTAGGCAGAACACACTATAACCCTGTATCTCATCTCCCTAGACAGAACACATACTGCCTTGTACCCTATTTCACTAGCCAGAAGACATAAAAACCCTGTGCCCTCTCGCACTAGACAGAACATATAATGTCTCTGTACCCTGACTCACCAAGCAGGACACTGAATAGCGCTGCAGCCTGTCTCACTAGACAGAATACATAGTAAGCCTTTACCCTGTCTCACTAGATAGAACACATAATAAACTTGTACCCTGTCTGAGTAGACAGAAGAGATAACAACCCTGTAACCTATCTCAATAGACAGAACACAAAACTATGTACACTGTTTCACTAGACAGGACACATAGTAGCCCTAAACCTTGTCTCACTGGAGAGCACACATGCTAATCCTGTACCCTGCCTTATTAGACAGAACACATAATAACCCTGTATCCTGTTGCACTAGACCGAACAAAAAGTAACCTTATACCCTGTCTCACTAAACAGAATATAAAATAACCCTGTATCCTGTCTTACCAGACAGAACACATAATAATCCTGTATCCTATCTCACTAGACGGGACACATGATAACCCTTTACCCTGTCTCACTAGACAGAACACAGAATAACCCTATACATTGTCTCACTAGACAGAACACCGAATAATCCTGTACCCTGTCTTACTAGAAAAACAGATAACCCTGAACCCTGTCTCACTAGACAGAACACATAATAACCTGGTTGCACTACACAGAACACGTAATATATAGCTCTGCCCTATCTCACTAGGCCGAACATGTAAATCCCTATAACCTGTCTCATGAGACAGAACACAGAATAACCCTGTACCTTATCTAACTAGACAGAACACATAATAACCCGTTACCATGTCTGTCTACACAGAACACATAATACCACAATACCCTGTCTCACTAAACAGAACACAGAATAACCCTATAGACTGTCTCACTAGACAGAGCACAGAATAACCCTGTACTCTGTCTCAGTAGACAGAACACAGAAATACCAACTACCCTCTCTCACTAGACAGGACACATAATAACATTAACCCTTCTCTCATTGCACAGGACACATGCTAACACTGTATCCTGCCTTACTAGTCAGAACACATAATAATCCTGTACCCTTTCTGACTAGACAGAACACATAATAACCCTTTACCTGTCTCACAAGACGCAATATATATCTGTACCCTGTCTCACTAGTCAGAACACATACAAACCCTGTACCCTGTCTCACTAGACAGAATACATAGTAACTCTGTGCTCTGCCTCATTAGACAGAAGATATAATAGCCCTGTACCCTGTCTCACTAGACAGAACACATAATAACCTTGTACCCTCTCGCATTAGAAATAACACATAATATCTCTCTACCTGTCTCACTAGGCAGAACACATAAATCCCTATACTCTGTTTCAGTAGACAGAACACAGAATAACCCTATACACTCTCACTAGACAGAACACAGAATAACCCTGTACTCTGTCTCGGTAGACAGAACACAGACATTCCAATTACCTGTCTCACTAGATAGGACACATGATAACATCAAACCTTCTCTCATTGCACAGGACACATGCTAATCCTGTACCCTGCCTTATTAGTCAGAACATGTAATAATCCTGTACCCTGATGCACAAGACAGAACACATAGTAACAATGTGCCCTGTCTCAGTAGACAGAACACATACTCCGTTATACCCTGTCTGACTAGACAGGATACATAATAACCCTTTACCTGTCTCACAAGACACAACCTATATCTCTGTACCCTGTCTCACTAGGCAGAGTACATAAATCCTTATACCCTGTATCACAGAGCAGAACACAGAATAACCCTGTACTTTGTCTCACTAGGCAGAACAGAAAATAACCCTATACAGTTTTTCATGAGACAGAACACAGAATAACTCTATACACTGTCTCACTAGACAGAACACATAATAACCCTGTATCCTGCCTCTGTAGACCAAACACATAATAACACTATACCCTGTCTCACTAGACAATACACAAAGTAACCCTGTATCCTGTCTCACTACACAGGGCATAAAATAACCCTGTACCTTATCTATCACTGGGCAGAACACATACTAACCCTGTACCCTGTCTCACTACACAGGAAATAAAATAACCCTGTACCTTGTCTATCACTAGACAGAACACATACTAACCCTATACCCTGTCTCAATAGTCAGAACACATAGTAACTCTGTACCCTGTCTCACTAGACAGAAGACATAGTAACCCTGTATGCTTTCTCATTAGACAGAACACATAATATCTCTGTACCCTGTCTCACAAGGCTGAACACATAAATCCCTAAACTCTTTCTCACAAGACAAAGCACAGAGTAACCCTGTACCTTGTCTCACTGGACAGGACACGGAATAAACCCATACCCTGTGTCCCTGCTCAGAACACACAGTAACCCTGTACCCAGTCTCACTAGACAGAATACATAGCAACCCTGAACCCTGTCTCACCAGAGAGAACAAATAATAACCCTATATCCTGTCTCGCTAGAAAGAACACTTAATAACCCTGTACCCACTTGCAAAAGGCAGAACACATAATATCACTTTACCCTCTTTCACTAGGCAGAACACAAAAATCTCTGTACCCTGCCTCACTAAACAGAACATAGAATAGCCCTGTACCCTGTCTCACTAGACAGAACACATATTAATCCTATGCACTGTCTCACTAGATAGAACTCATAATAACCCTGTCCCCTCTGGCAGTAGACAGAACACATAATATTGCTGCACCTTGTCTCACTCTTGTAGCTTGTCTCAGTATACAAAACATAAAGTAACCCTGTACCTTGTCTCACCATTCGCAAGGCATAATAACCCTGTACCCTGTCTCACTAGGCAGAAGACATAATAACACTGTAAACCGTCTCCCTAGACAAAACAAATAATACCCCTATACCTTGTCTGTCTCTAGACAGAACACATAATAACCCTGTACCTTATCTCCCTAGACAGAACACATATGGTCTTATGCCTTGTCTTACTAGACAAAACACACAATAAGCCTGTACCCTCTCGCACTAGCAGAACACACAACATCTCTGTACTCTGTCTCACTAGCAGAACACATAAATCTCTATAGCCTGTTTCATTAAACAGAACACATAATAATCCTGTTCCTTATCACCCTAGACAGAACACATAATAACCCTGTACCCTGTCTCACTGGACAGGACACATGCTAACCCTGTAAGCTGTCTCACTGGACAGAACACATAATAATCCTGTACCCTGTATTACTAGAAAGAACACATAATATCTCTGTACCCTGTCTCACTAGACAGAACACATAATAACCTTGTACCCACTTACACTAGAAAGAACACATAATATCTGTAACCTGTCTCACTAGGCAGAGCACGTAAATCCCTGTAACTTGTTTCACTAGAAAGAACACAGAATAACCCTGTACTCTGTGCCAGTAGACAGAGCACAGAAATACCATGTACCCTGTTTCACTAGACAAAACACGTTAACACTGTTCCCTGTCGCACTAGACAGAACATATAATAACCCTGTAACCTGTCTTGCTAATTAGAACACATAATGATCCTATACCTTGTCTCACTAGACAAACACATACTGCCTCATACCCTGTCTCACTAGACAAAACACATAATAAGCCTGTACCCTCTCACACTAGACAGAACACATACTATCTCTGTACCCTATACCACTAGACAGAACACATAATAATCCTGTACCCTGTCTTACTGGAAAGAACACATACTATCTCTGTACCTTGTCTCACTAGACAGAATACATAATAACCTTGTACCCTCTCGCACTAGAAAGAACACATATTATGTTGGTACCCTGTCTCACTAGGCAGAACATGTAAATCCCTATACCTTGTTTCACTAGACAGAACACAGAATAACACTGTACCCAACGTGTCATAACCCTGTACCCTGTCTTACTAGACAGAACACAGAATAACCCTATAGACTGCCTCAGTAGACAAAACGCATGTTAACCCTGTACTCTTTCTCAGTAGACAGAACACAGAAATACCATGTACCCTGTTTTACTAGACAAAACACGTTAACCCTGTACCCTACCATGTACCCTGTTTTACTAGACAAAACACATGTTAACCCTGTACCCTGTCTCACTAGACAAAACGCATGATGTGAAGTTGTCCTATCTCGCATTCATTCTTACTGATGGGTTCTGAGCCGATCATCAGCTCCGACTTGGCCGTTTTTCACAAGCTTGAGGTCTTTAGCTAGCTTGAGGCTAATCCCCTATCCCATGATGCACTAGTGTCCAACTCAGATCTTGTTTGCCATGGAAACAGATCGAGCATTTTCTTTGCTAGCTCAGGCAACATAAAAGTTTTTTCTTATTCAGATTTAAACAAAGTTATAACTTTCTTTCAAAAATAGTTTAGAGAATTTAGAGTCCCTTCTTACTGTTTTGCTGTTTAGAAAATAAGAATTTATTTTCTCTAAAGGCCATTTGTTGTTGGGCCTTCCTATTCCCTATCCTGCCCTGAAGTTTGGATGTTTTTTGAGTTGCAAACAGAATTATTAAGACTTAATTCTTGCCTCTAGATAGTTATTTCAATACATTTATGTAGCGTAAAATCTAGTTTATTAAAGTGCGTATCCACAGCGTGTGGCTTTGATACCTTTAGGATAGTTTTTTGCTGCATATTTTATGGTGTGCTGTAGTCTACATAGCCCGTTTGTCTTAGAGAGCTACTTCATTGTTAACCGAAGGATTATATTGTGTATGTGTGTTTTTTTCCCTTTTCCTTCGATAATTGTTAAAGGTGTTTGTTTCTTGTTATACTATATAACCTCATTTTAGTTAGAGAGGTTAAATTACTCTTGTGTGTGTTTGGAATATTTTCTGGATTTACAATGTCAAAACTTTTAAAGAAGTCAAAACCTTCAGGTTTCAAAAAGTGCCCAAAGTGTGGGCAAAAATTGTCATTAACTGATGGACGCACAACATGTGTGTACTGTTTGGGTGCAATTCATTTGCAGGACTCTTATGCTATATGTCATTCATTTAACTCAAGAGTCCTGCAGAAAAGGAAAAATAAACAAATTTTGAAAGGGCTGTTAAAATCTTCATTCTTGGAAGCTCTTGACCAGGGTCAAGGTAGTCAAGAAAAAAGTAAACCTACGTCTGAAAAATCAAAATCTTCCAAGAGATCTTCTACATCAGAAGAGTCGGGGCCATCCAAGAAAGTACCAAGATTGTCTCTGATGGTTAAAAAAACAAGTAGGATCCGAGAGATCTTTAACCTCGGCTCCACTGCCTTCGGAGCCATTGGTTCTAGAAGTAAGGAGCCAGTCCCCAGAATTGGAACTACTTCCCTACTTTGAGATCTCCACTCCTTCAAATATCAGCATCTCCAGCCCCATCGTCCAGATCCTCAAGAAGCCTTTCTGAATTTGACGTGGATTGTGTTGTGCAGAAACTGCTGAGGACACTGGCATTAGCCAAATTATTATCAGATCTGACCCTCAGGTCTTTGGAGCTGACTGGACCTTCCCCTGCTTCTTCAATTCCTCCTCCGACTAGACAAGTGGTTTTGGAACCAGAATGTGTGGAGCCGATGGTTATGAGTTTGTTGGACCCGAGACATACTATAGGATCTTCAGCTCTGACCACCTCAGTGCCATCCAAGGGGTCTAGTAGCCAGCACTCACCAGTTGGATCTGGGGGGTTGAGTGGAGCTGATAATTTGTCAGGCCCGACTCTTCCTCTCAGAGCCTCTGCTCATGTGAGCTTGGTTCCTACTTCTGCTTCAGAGCCTGCTCCTGTGGTGCCGGGGGAGCCTCTTGGTTCTGAGGAACCAAAGGTTTCTTTGGCTCATAGGGGAGGGGTTTTTGAAGCTATGAGGAGAGCATTGTCCTCAGAGACAGCCTCACCTTCTGCTACACTCATTCCATCCCTCAGAGCACTGGTGTCTGTCTCGGCAGAACTTATCCCCCAAAGGCGTAGAGACCCAGAACTTCAGGAAACACCAGTGGATGGACCCTTATCTTCCGAGACCTCTCCTGAATACCTTTCTGAAGAGGGTCCTTGGAAAAGAACCTGCAAGAGGAAGCATCTGGATTCCCCTCAGGAATCGATTACATCTGACATGGACCGCGATGAATCAGAAGGGTTCCCACGGTTGCCCTCTGAGGATTTCTTCTTCATGGACATCCTAGAGATCCTAAAACAGAGAAGTGGCTGGAAATCTATCAACCCTACTGAAGAGAAGTCTGTGTACCTGAAAGCTTTTGGGTCTTGACCTTCCAGCACTTGGGTGTCTCCGCCTTTTGACGAACTCATGGATTTAGTTTGTTGAAAGGCATGGGTGTCTCCAGACACAGTGGAGCCCGTCCCTAGCAGGCCAAATAAATTCATCACCATCCCAGAAGATACATTTTTTCTAAGAAAGGTGTTCCGGAGGATGCTATGCTGGTGGCGGCAGCCACTAAAAAGGAGTTATCAGAAACATCCTCATCTGTCCATCCTCTGAATAAGGATTCATGGACAATGGACAGATGGAAAGCACACTTTTTCATCAGCGGCTTTCACTCTCAGGTCCCTGAATTATTTAAGCCATTTTACCAGATTACAGAGAGATCTCCTAAAAGAGCTAGGAGATTCTCTCCAGGGTTCAGTGGCTGAGGGGTTATCAGAGAAATTATCTTGCCAGCTCTCCACCTTTAATTCCATTGTGAACTCATCCATGAGGCTAATTTCTTATGCAGCCAGTGGAACGAGTAGGTCGGCATGTTCAGGAATCGCCCTTAGGAGACACTCCTGGATGTGCCTCTGTCATTTTGCAGAACCCTTCAGGTCATCCTTCATAAACACCCCCTTTGATGGCTCATCCTTTTTTGGGCCTAAAGTGAAAGAGACCCTAACCAGATGTGAACAGGAGGGAAAGAATCTCTCTGCTGTTGGAGTATGTTTTTCCACTCTTTCCAGACCCTACACCAAGGGACAAAAGGGAGGAAAGATGTGGTTCTGGAAATCCCAGAGAGTTTTTCCTGATACACGTGGTGAACCCTACTTCGGGGAGAGAGGAGGAGGAAGTAATGGAAGACACCGTCCATGCAGCAGAGGGGTTCCGCAGAATCAGGGCAACCATGAATCTTTTTCTGGTAAGCCCTTTCAGCACTCCTGAAATGAGACCCGTCTGTCCCTGTCTGGAGGCAGTTGGAGGATGCTTATCTTTGCACCCAGTTGCCTGGCTAAAAATTACAAAAGACATTTGGGTGCAAAGAATCATATCCAGAGGTTACTCAATACCCTTTTCCATGCCACCTCCCCCAAACAAAAGAATCCCAGATGTTCCACCCAATCACAGGGATCAAGCAACCATAGAGATTCAAAAGTTGCTAGAAAAAAGAGCCATCTAATCAGTCCCCGCAGATCAAATAGGATCCAACACATACTCAAAGTTCTTTTTAGTTAAAAAAAAAAAAAAGCAGGGGACTGGAGACCTATACTGGATCTCAGCAGACTAAACAGGTCAGTAAAAAAGACAAAGTTCCAGATGGTCACATTGCAGTCGATACTTACCTTTCCAGGGATTGGATGTGATCTATAGACCTCCAGGATGTGTACTACCACATAAAAATGGGCAGACCATCCAGGAGTCATCTGCGCTTTTGGCTGGGAGCCACACATTTTCAATTTTGAGCTCTGCCCTTTGGCCTCACTACAGCCCCCTGAAAGTTCACCAAATGCATGGCAGTAGTCATGGCTCATCTGAGGCAGCTAGGATTCCAGGTGTTTCCATACTTAGATGACTGGCTCCTAACTGCCACCACCAAGCAACTTCTACTCCAAACAAGGGACACAACCTTACGACTATTTGCACAGTTAGGAATTACTGTCATTTAGGAAAAATCTGCCTTATTGGCATCTCAACATACCATTTTTTATAGGAGCAGAATTAAACACAAAAACAATGATGGTAAACCTTCCAGAAGAGAGAATTCAAGTCCTTCAAAGATGAGTTCTGAATCTTCTAAACAGAACAAAGGTCCAAGCCAGAGAGGTTCTAAAGTTATTGGGCATGATGGCAGTCTCTATCACAGTAATTCCTCTTGCACACATGCATATGAGGATCCTGCAGTGGCTTCTTTCTGCCCAGTGGTCAATGTAGTCTTTTCCTATGTCCCACAAAATTATCCTGATGCAAACTTGCAAAAAAGATCTCCTTGTGCCTTCGCTCAGACCATGTGACGATAGGGGAGGCCCTTTATTTCCCCAGCTCCCCTGGCCACAGTGACCACGGATGCTTCTCAGATAGGGTGGGGGGGCATTATCTGGGAAATACAGCTCAAGGCATGTAGCAAGAACACAAAGTTCACTTGCACATCAATGTTCTAGAGATGAGAGCTGTGCTTTTTGCATTGCAGGCATTACAAGACTCTCTGCCTGTAGGAACAATTACAATTCAGACCGACACTATGTCAGTGTTATGGTACATAAACAAATAAGGAGGAACAAAATCCTACCCCCTATGTCAAGAGGCCCTGAGAGTATGGCAATGGGTGACGTCCACCCAATACTTTCTAGTAGCAATGCACGTCCTGGGGAAATCCAACATGATTGCGGACAAGCTCAGCAGACAAATACTGATGCTACATGAGTGGTCCCTCAAACAAAAAGTAGCGGAGAGCATTTTCCGCAAATGGGGCCAGCCTTGCTGCAACCTTTTTGCCACGTCCACTGACACAAAATGCAGTGACTACTTTGCCCTAATTCCTCCTCAGTGGAAGTCCTCAAGGGATGCACTAACACGATTGGCCCCCGGGTCTCCTCTATGCTTTTCCTCCATTCCCACTGATTCCCAAAGTAATTCAGAAAGCCATTTTATTGGGAAGGACCTTAATTCTGATCTCCCCTTACTGGACTCATCAAATTTGATTCCCCTTCCTACAACCTTATCTTCTGGAGGAACCTTGGATCCTGGACCCAGTGCTGGATCCACTGATCCATTCATCAGGAGTTCTTCACCCGTCCCTGAAAACCATCAAATTGACAGCTTGGCTGCTCCAGTTCCAAACATAGCCAGGTTACAAAATCTTCCGTCTGCAACACGAGACATCCTGATATCTTTTATAAGACATCAAGAAGAAGAATGTATCTTAGCAAATGGAAAATATTTTCTAATTGGGCTCTAGAAAATAAAATTGATCCTGCATCCCTTCCCTCGATCTTAGAATTCCATACAAAACTTTTCGAAGAAAGTGCAGCAGCTGCTACCATAAGAGTACAAATAGCAGCGATCTCAAATTTCCATTTAAGTGAGAATGGACCAAACATTATGTCACATAGATTGTGTAAAGCTTTTCTTAAGGGCACTTGTCTTTAAGACCACCAACAAAGTCTCCACTGCCACCATGGAACTTTAACTTCTCCTGTCAAGAATAATTCTTCCACCGTTTGAACCTGCATCTTCATATGACTTAAAATTCTTAACTTGGAAAACTATCTTTTTGGTGGCCATAACTTCAGCCAGAACAGTATCAGAATTGCAAGCTTTGTCGATCAACCCCCCACATCTCTTATTTCACAATGACAGGGTTTCATTGCGAACAAATCCAACCTTCCTACCTAAAGTGTGTTCAGAATCCAACTTGAATCAAACCATAGAGTTGCCAGTCTTCTTTCCCAAGTATAGCAGTAAGGCAGAATACATACTACACCAGTTTGATGTGTACAGACAGATATGCTTCTATTTACACAGGACAAAAGATTTCAGAAAATTTGACCAACTTTTTGCGTCATTCTCGCATGATAAAGAGGTACAACAGTAGCAAAAACCACTCTGTTCAGATGGCTATCGGACTGTATTTCCTTTACTTACAATTCAGTAAATAAAAAGTTACCATGCAAAACAGAGGCTCATTCAACTAGGACCATTGCTACTTCTTCAGCCTTTCATGCTAAAGTGCCTATAAACCCAGTTTGTGCAGCAGCAACTTGGACAAGACCACATACCTTCATTACTCATTACTAAGTAGATATGGCCTCCTTCAGGTCCACTGTGCTGAAGAATATTCGCCCGTGAGCCATTCAGGATTGATGGTGCTAGGGATGCTGTCCAATCAGTAAGAATGAATGTGAGATAGGACAACGTTCCATGTGAGTTGTTCATCTTGCCATTCATTCTTACGCCCCTCCCTCCAACCCCCAAACTATGTGTTCTGGTGGATCTAGACCTTTTATTCGGTTGAGACAAATATTTGACATTGACCTTGTTCAGTTGCCTTTTAGACAAGGATTGACGTATGTTTGTATGGAGATATATATATATATATATATATATATATATATATATATATATATATATATATATATATATATATATATATATATATGGGTCTACCTGACATGGTCGACAGTTCATATGGTCGACAGTTTATTTGATCGACAGTTCATTTGATCGACAAGCATTTTAGGTGGGGGGCTGTGCCCCTCACACACCCCAATGTGGGGGGCTGTGCCCCCCACCCCACCCCTAACTATATATATCAACTCCAGGGTTGCACAACATTGGGGAAGGGGGCAAATCTGCTTGTCGACCAAATGAGTGTCGATTATATGAAATGTCGACCATGTGAAGGGGACCCATATATATATATATATATATATATATATATATATATATATATATATATATATATATATAGGCAAATAGTATTATAGAGGCAAACAAGATCTGAGTTGAGCACTAGTGCATCATGGGATAGGGGATTAACCTCAAGCTAGCTAAAGACCTCGAGCTTGTGAAAAACAGCTGAGTTGGAGCTGAGGATCAGCTCCGAACCCATCAGTAAGAATGAATGGTGAGATGGACAACTCACATGGAAAGTTATGGTAAGAACATAACTTCTTTTTAACCCTGTACCCTGTCTCACTAGACAGAATATATAGTAATTCTCTACCCTGTCTCACTAGACAAAACACATGTTAAACCTGTTCCATGTCGCAACAGACAGAACACATAATTACCCTGTACCCTATCTCATTCGACAGAACACATAATAATCCTGAACTTTGTCTCACTGGACAGAACACTTGCCAACCCTGTACCCTATTTCACTAGATAGAACACATAATAACCTTGTACCCTCTCACACAAGAAAGAACACATAATATCTCTCTACCCTGTCTCACTAGGCAGACTACCTAAATCCCTGTACCCTGCTTCACTAGACAGAACACAAAATAACGCTGTACTCTTTCTCACTAAACAGAACGCATAGTAACCCTGTACCTTGTCTCACTAGACAGAGCACAGAATAACCATGTACTCTGTCTCAGTAGACAGAACACAGAAATACCTATTACCCTGTCTCACTAGACAGGACACATAATAACCTAAATACTTCTCTCATTGCACAGGACACATGCTAAACCTGTACCCTGCCTTACTAGACAAAACACATAATAATCCTGTACCCTGTCTCACTAGACAGAACACATAGTAACAATGTGCCCTGTCTCATTAGACAGAAATACATAATAACCCTCTATCCATCTCACTAGACACAACACATATCTCTGTACCCTGTCTCACTAGGCAGAGCACATAAATCCCTATACCCTGTATCATAGGGCGGACACAGAATAACCCTGTACTTTGTCTCACTAGGCAGAACAGAGAATAACCCTGTACACTCTCTCACTAGACAGAACACAGAATAACTCTATACACTGTCGCACTAGGCAGAACACATAATAACCCTGTATCCTGCCTCTCTAGACAGAACACATAATAATACTGTACCCTGTCTCACTAGAGAAAACATAAAGTAACCTACTCTGTCTCACTACACAGGACATAAAATAACCCTGTACCCTGTCTCACTCGACAGAACACATAGTAACCGTGTACCCTGTCTCACTAGGCAGAAGAGATAATAACACTGTAACCTGTCTCCCTAGACAAAACAAATAATACCCCTATACCTTGTCTGTCTCTAGACAGAACATATAATAACCCTGTACCTTATCTCCCTAGATAAAAACATACTGCCTTACACCCTGCCTCACTAGACAGAACACATAATAAGCCTGTACCCTCTTGCACTAGACAGAACGTATAATATCTCTGTACCCTGTCTCACTAGGTAGAACAACTTTATTTATTTATTTGTTGACTGGGATATATGTCCATTTTCAGAGGAGGCCCGGGGAGAAACATAAATCCATATACCCTGTTTCACTAAACAGAACACATAGTAACCCTATACCCTGTCTCATATTAAACCTTGTCTCACTGGACAGGGCACATGCTAATCCTTTACCCTGTCTCACTGGACAGAACACATAATAATCCTGTACCCTGTCTCACCAGACAGAACACATACTCTGTTATACCCTGTATAACTAGACAGAACACATAATAACCTTTTCCCTATCTCACTAGACACAACAAATATCTCTATACATTGTCCCACTAGGCAGACCACATAAATCCCTATACCCTATATCACAGGGTGGAACACAGAATAACCTTGTACTTTATCTTACTAGGCAGAACAGAGAATAACCTTATACACTGCCTCATTAGACAGAACACAGAGTAACTCTATATACTGTCTCACTAGACAGAGCACATAATAACCCTGTATCCTGCCTCTCTAGACAGAACACATAACACTATACCCTTTCTCACTAGACAAAACATAAAGTAACCCTGTACCCTGTATCACTACACAGCACATAAAATAACCCTGTATCTTGTCTCACTTGACAGAACACATACTAACCCAGTAACCCTGTCTAAGTAGAGAAAACACGTTAACCCTGTACCCTGCTGATTAGACAAAACACATAATACCCCTATACCCTGTCTCACTAGACAGAATACATAATGACTTTGTACCCTGTCTCACTAGACAGAACACACAGGATCATAAGAGGTTACTAGGCTAATGGCCCTGGGGCCTTTATGCGCCTAGCCAAGAGTTTATCCCAAAGTGAAACCTCAGTCAGCACCTGTCATGCCTGTCAATGAGGGGCATAGGTGGAATTCCTGGGACAAATTTCTGGTTTCCCATCCACTCATCAAGGTTGCACTTGAAGAGGGTCAGCGAGGTGCTCTGTTTGACATTTATGGGAAGTCTATTCCAGAAACGGGGCAGCCTCTGGGAGAGAAACCTTTCTCTCCAACAGGTTTTGCTGATGTCTCATATTAGATTCAGGCCTTTTGAGTGGGTAATGCGTGAGGAGTTAGACTTATGGATATGAAGCATCTTTAGTAGGGCAGGGTCCAAGATTGCCTTGTAGGGGAGATATATATCACCACTGAGCTCCCTGTATTATACCAAATACAGTGTTATTCATTTGAGCCTGTCTGCATAGGACATATTTTGGAGGCCATGGATTTTCTTTGTGACGTATTTCAGTGGCCTTTCCAGTTGGTGCAGATGTTTGGAGAGGTACATACCAAATACAGTGTTATACTTAATTATTGGTCTAATAAGGGGAGGAGTATAGAGAAGTAATAACCTCATTTTTTCTGGATGCAATCCCTTTACTTATGATATGAGCCAAGTAAAAGGCTTTTCTAACCACTGCTGCTACATGATGGTCGAATGTGAGGTTGTTATCATCTTGAGTGCCCAGCTGTCTCACCACAGATCGTGTGCTTAGGGGGTTGCCATTGATGTGGTAATCAGCAGAGGCCGTGTTTTTGCTAACTGGTATGATTGTACTTTTTTTTGCATTTAGCTTGAGGCCATGACTTTAGCATCAGTCATTAGTTGCTGTGAGACCCTCTTGCAGTATGTTAACATCATCTGAGGAGTCAATGATAGTAGCCAACTTACAGTTATCTGCAAACGTGGTCAGCCACAGGCCTTTTGTCTTTGCCTGGACCTCTGAGAAGTAGATGCCAAACAGTAGGGATCCCAGGACAGATCCCTGGGGGAACTCCACTAGTGACAGGTCTGCTATCTGAGGTGGAGGTGCCTATTTTGACTTTGAGGGTCCTGTCAGTGAGCCAGTTGACCACCCACCTGATGAGATAGGGATTTACTCCAAGTTGTGTTATCTTTGCAATGATGCCAGAGTTGGGATTGTGTCAAAGGCCTTGGTCAGGTCAAAGTAAGCTGCATGCACTGACTTTCTCTCATCCAGGGCCTTGGTGACAGTCTCAAAGAAGTCAACCTGCTTCAACAGGCAAGATCTTCCCTTGATAAAGCCAAACTGAGTGGGGTCAATTGCTTGGAGATTGCCTATGTCCTTGGTTAATCATAATAATATGCTCCATGGCTTTACAGATCAGACTTGTCAAGCTAATGGGGCGATAGTTTCCAGGGTTAGTAGTGGCATCGCCTTTGTGCAAGGGGATGACAATGGCAGATGTCCTTCTATTCACATGTTGCAGTATTCTGTACTCTTGGGTCTCCTCCTCTTGCTACCCGAATGCCCGGCCAGTTTCCAAAAGTTTGTAGTCACTACAAGGTAAACATCTGATGTGGCTAGACGAGCATGCGCCATAAAAGTGACATCTGCACGCACCAGAACTCAGAACTTCTCTGCCGCCAGTTGAACATCAGCTGTTCTTGTCATACTGGCCATCAGATCAAAATCCTTCAGATAAGTACCCCGTTGGGGACCCTGTGCTTTTGTGTCATTGCATGCTAGTGTTTTGTTCATGTCATCCAGAAAGGGTAAGTGCGAGTGCGGCCATCAGATTCCCCATAAAGACTCCCACAAACTTTGCCTCTTTTGCTTAGGACCATCCCATGACCACAAAGCCTACCCCATTTGCCAGGCCTTCATCTTGAAAACTCTGCAAAGCAGACTCCATGCCCTGAGTATATACTTAGAGAATCAGTGGCTTAAACGCTCAGCCTTAGGTATGGAGGGGTCGTCTGATCTGCCCACCGAGCCACCCAAGAAAAAGGCCAAGAGCCTAAGGCCTGAAACCATAGCTGCACCTCTGCTTCCCAATGTTCATTCTATCACTGACGTCAGCCTGGAGGTATAGTGGATACCAGCGTGGAAGCCACAGAACCCTGTGTGGAAGGCAAGTACTTGGAGGCTCTGCAGACATCTGCTTATGACTACGAGGGGGAACCCAGGCTTGCACCGGCCAATTGGGCAGATCCCTCCTATACCCTGCTGCCATCTGACCCTTGACCTTCTCTGGCCCAGACGTCAGCTAGGCCTTCATTAAAGAAAAAAGAAAAGAGGAAGCATACCTGTCCTACTGTTGAAAGCCAACCAGATTGGCAGGCTTTCTCACAAAGCCTGTGCAATGCATTCATGGCCCTTAGGTCTACTACTTCTGTAGCCTCTCCAGTCCCTCCCCCTGTGTTGAGTCCTCGGCCCCAAGCATTAGACTCTTCTCAGGTGGAGGAGAAGGATGAATCTTCTGAGTCCTCTTCAGAGTAGTCTCTCTCTCTCTCTCTCTCTCTCACTCTCTCTCTCTCTCACTCTCTCTCTCTCTCTCACACACTCTCTCTCTCTCTCTCACTCTCTCTCTCTCTCTCACACACTCTCTCTCTTTCTCTCTCTCTCACTCTCTCACTCTCTCTGTCTCTCTCTCTCTGTCTCTCTCTCTCTCTCTCTGTCTCTCTCTCTCTGTCTCTCTCTCTCTCTCTCTCTCTCTCTCTATCTATCTCTGTCTCTCTCTCTCTCTCTCCTATGTGTCCCAACTGCCCTCCCCTCTTGGCTATGCCTCCCCAGAGGAAGCCTGTGAAAGCAGATTCTCCAGCAGAAGATCTCACCTTTGAGACCATTGCTAAGATGTGGGGGGCACTTTAAGTGGGATTCATCTGAGATGACAGAGGTACAGAAAAGGTACTATGAACGTCTCCAGATGGATTTTCCTGCTCCCTCAGCTCTTCCCCAGTACTGCCAGCATTCCCAGATACTTTCAATACAGCTTCCTTGAACCCGGACTCTCAGCCCCCTGCTCCCCATGGCCTGATATGTTGTATGAAGTCCCAGGAATTGCTAAATTTCTAGTGAAATGTCCTGCAGTGGACCCAGGCAATATCTCAGTCTCTGCTGATAAAGCTTCCAAACTCCTTCCTTTTTCTTCCCTCCATCCTACAGACAAAGATAGCAAGGCTTTGGAATGTCTGGGCAAAAAGGTCTACACATCCTCCACACTGCCCTTCAGGGTGGTCAGTTATCAGACCCATATGTCCAAATATACCTTGGCTCTTACAGAAAAAGTAACCAAACATTTGTCTGATATTCCTGATTCCCCGGCCAAAGCCCAACTGTCCAGCTTCATATCACTGACCTCCCAGGTCACCAGACACTCTATTAGGTGCAGCTATGATGCTGTTGAGGCTTCAGCAGGGTATGCTGCTTCAGCTTCTGTTCTCAGGAGGTATTCGTGGCTAAGACTCCAGCCACTACCTGATGACATTAGGGCAAAGCTTCTTGATGCAGCTTTAGATAACTGCTCTGTTTGGCTCCAAGGCAGCAGAGCTATTCAAGACTTTACAACAAAAGGAGAAGGAACTTCAAGCCCTCAAACATCCATTTGCCTCTCCTATCCCCAAGTTTCATAGGAACTACCCATCTAAGAAAAAAAAATTATTAGGAAGCACTCTGCTCCCACTACCACTCCCAGATCTAGGAAAGCTGCCAGGAAGCTATCCACCCCTGCCAGACCTACACAACCCTCAGTTCAGAAGCCTCAGTTTCAAGACAGGGCAGGTAGTCTGTGACTACCTGCCATTCTTGAAGTCTCCCCCTCCTCCATCCCACTGTCAGTAAGGCTCTCTCACTGTCTCCCAGTGTGGAGACACATCACTACAGACAGGTGGGTTCTGTCCATAATGGAAGATGGATATTTTATGACTTGGATCACTACTCCTTCCAGAAGGGGTATTTCTCAGACACCCAAAGAGCAGCTCCCCCTATTTCCGTACATTTTGGACAACCTGAAGGCCCAAGGCACCATCCAGCCTGTCCCAATGACAGAAAGAGAACAAGGCTTTTATTCCAGGCTCTTTCTAATCCCAAGAAAAGTTGGACCCCGGAGACCAGTCCTGGACCTCTTCCACCAAAACCTTTTCCTGCAATTGCCCACCTTCAGGAAACTCACCTTGCAAACTCTGTTTTGTCTGATATTACCTCATCTTGCAAACTCTGTTCTGTCTGATATTGCCCAAGGTGTTCATGGCCACCTTGGACATCAAGGACACCTACCTTCACATACCCATAAAGCCCAGTTTCAGGAGATACCTTTGTTTCTCTGTGGCCTATTCTCATTATCAATTCTCAGCCTTGCCCTTTGGTCTCCAAATGCCTGGCACCAGTAGTTGCCTTCTGCAGGACCCAAGGAATCAAGATTTTCCCCTATCTAGATGATCTGCTAATCCAGGCAGATTGCAGAGAAACCCTCCAGCTCCACCTGCAGACAACCCTGTCCTTTCTGCAGGCTCTGGATTTCCAGACAACAGCAGCTGGAAAGGCCACAAAAGTACCTCATTAAGAGGATCCTAGGCCTTAAACACATGTCCTACATGGACAGACTCAAAAAAACTCCAGCTATTCTCTGTCTCATATATCATCTACTAAGAAGCAATCTGCTTGACTTACAAAGCCATGTCTGACCCAGCTCTGTTAGAAATGCTACATCTAAAGAAGTCCCAATCCTCTCCGCACCACATGCTCCAGAGCCCTTAACCTCATTACTACAATCAAAAGAAAACAGGAACAAATAAGAAGTACCAGTAAAACAAAACAGACCCACGACCTGGAAGGTAACTCTGCAGATTTCGGATAAAACAGACAAAGTTTTACTAAAATTCCTTCTTCCGCTGAGGCAGAAAATGAAAGGCTACAAGTAGAATGAAATTTCCTTCCTTTAATAAACAATCGAGACCAACAATTACATCAAGCGCTTTCGCTCAGCCTGATGCTGAGCTTTATCAAGATACAGTAATGCCAAGCTGGTAACTCTTTATATACATACTAAAAGTCCAATCAATTATTCAATTAATGAGGGAGAAGGTCTAATTAACCCTTCAAAATCCCTTGCTTGCACAAAGCATGTTTGTAACCAGCAATTACTAAACACAGTTTGTTGTAATGCTTAGAAATGTATGTTATATAAAAAAAAGGCAAAAGTCAATTATTTTATATGCGCTTCGATTACCATATAAATATAGTATTAAAAACAATATTTAAAAATCAAAACTGTATGCTTATTTACATATTTAACATTCTACCCCACCATGTCTTAATAATAAGGTAGTGAATGCTGTAATGCCTTAGCTGATAAATTCATAGCCTGTAAAATCTTCCAATAATTTCGTAACGTAAAGCACTCTAAAAAAATGTTTAAAAACAATATATATAAACCAGACCATTGTTTCTATATGCAAATCCTAAAAACACTTGAAACTCAAAATTCATAACTTTGCCTTCCTAAGCTTCAAGACGCTACTAATACTGCAAGCGTCGTTGAGTCCTGGCCGCCTTCCCGCGTCTAATCTCAATTGCCATGTTAATTCTTTATACTCTAAAAGAGACCCCCAGTCACCACCCCTCTCATCCATCTTTACCTGCTCTAAAATAATAAATTTAATTTCCATATTGGGACAAAAAAGAGAATGTCTATAGAATGCGTTAGTTTCCTTTTTCTTAATTATATCATATTGATGTTCATAAATACGCCTTCTGAGTGTTCTCTCAGTCTTTCCTATATAGAAACTTTTACATCTTGTACATAAACCCAAATACACAATGAATTTGGAATTGCAATTATAATAGCCCCTTGGTTGACATGTAAATTTTCTTGATGGTATATATAACCTGTGCCCATTGAATATCGCTGGGCATTGTCTGCACATTCCACACTTATATGTGCCTTCTTTTTTGTTGCCACTACATGTCATTGGTTTAGTCTGGGTCATTTCTAACATTTCTTTAATGTTAGTACCCCTACGTCTAATAAATCTCGGAAACTCTGGGATCATATTGCTCAACCTGTCATCCAATCTTAGAATCGGCCAGTATTTCTTAACACTATTTTCGACTATATCGTGGTCAATACCAAAAGTGTGGATGTATCCTTTTTGTTACATATTCCGCAGGTTGATGCTTATTTGACATGCTGATGTACCCGTAGTGTCCAGTAGGGGTGGATATTTTGTTTCCCTATAACTAATAATTTCTGCTGCTAGCTCATCAACCAAAAGGCTTGGATATCCTCTTTCAAGGAATCTTTCTTTTAGGAAACTAATTTCTTTCATAAACACCTGCGTTGTGTTACACATTCTAGAGGCACGGATGAATTGCCCCTTAACTGTGCCTCTTTTTTGATAATCAGGGTGATTACTCTGGAAGTGTAAGAAGGCATTAGAGTAGGTGGGCTTCCTGAACACACTAGATATAAATCTATTGTTGTCCTTGTCCTTAACCAAATTCACATCCAGATAATTCAAGTGCCCACTCTGTGCCAAAGATGTATGTGTGTTCCCATTTATGCAACACTATGTTTGCATAAACTGTGGCACAGGCTGCCCCCATTGCAACACCTGATTTTTGCCTGTAAAAATGGCCATTAAAGCAAATGAAATTGTTCTCCAAGATTAATTCCATCAATTCCACCAACAGGTTTGTGATGTTTGAAGTGAGTTTCGCTTCATCAACTAACACATCACTAAACCATTTCAATCCTGTGGAGTGTGGAATACTAGGAAACAATTGCACAATATCTATTGTTACCAACAATAAATCTGGATGATATAGTAGGGATTGTAAACCCCTAAGAAAGTCCCAAGAATCCCTGCAAATGTACTTTAGAGAAGCAGCAAATTGCTTCAAAGTGTGATCTATAAATTTCCCAATAGGTTCTGTTATACCCCCTTGACCAGATACTATAGGTCTAAAGTGTAGGGGGTCAAGACCTTTATGTGTTTTCGGGATACCAAATATCACTGGAATTCTTGGCTTGGCAACAATAAGGAAATTATACAATTTTTCATTAAAGACCCCTTGCAAAAGGTGGTCATATAAAATGAAACTAATTCTAGAATATGCCATATGCAACTCATTACTTAACACCTGTTCATACTGTTCCGGATCCTGTAACATCCGTTCAATGTACTGGATGTAATCAGAATTGTACATCAGAACTAAGCCCCCCCCTTATCTGTTTTCATCGCCCTACAGTTGTTAATTTAATTGTTAGTTAATGGGCACAGCATATTAAGCATTATGTCAGATTTTTGGATGTCATTTGTCTCATATGGAGTGGCACCAAGGCAAGCATGGATGAATTCATTCATTACATCAATAACACTACTTCTTTTCTGACCTTTACGCACTCATTGAGTCTGGATAACTTGAATTATCTGGATGTGAATTTGGTTAAGGACAAGGACAACAATAGATTTATATCTAGTGTGTTCAGGAAGCCCACCTACTCTAATGCCTTCTTACACTTCCAGAGTAATCACCCTGATTATCAAAAAAGAGGCATAGTTAAGGGGCAATTCATCCGTGCCTCTAGAATGTGTAACACAACGCAGGTGTTTATGAAAGAAATTAGTTTCCTAAAAGAAAGATTCCTTGAAAGAGGATATCCAAGTCTTTTGGTTGATGAGCTAGCAGCAGAAATGATTAGTTGTAGGGAAACAAAATATCCACCCCTACTGGACACTACGGGTACATCAGCATGTCAAGTAAGCAGCAGCCTGCGGAATATGGAACAAAAAGGATACATCCACACTTTTGGTATTGACCATGATATAGTCGAAAATAGTGTTAAGAAATACTGGCCGATTCTAAGATTGGATGACAGGTTGAGCAATATGATCCCAGAGTTTCTGAGATTTATTAGACGTAGGGGTACTAACATTAAAGAAATGTTAGAAATGACCCAGACTAAACCAATGACATGTAGTGGCAACAAAAAAGAAGGCACATATAAGTGTGGAATGTGCAGACAATGCCCAGCGATATTCAATGGGCACAGGTTATATATACCATCAAGAAAATTTATATGTCAACCAAGGGGCTATTATAATTGCAATTCCAAATTCATTGTGTATTTGGGTTTATGTACAAGATGTAAAAGTTTCTATATAGGAAAGACTGAGAGAACACTCAGAAGGCGTATTTATGAACATCAATATGATATAATTAAGAAAAAGGAAACTAACGCATTCTATAGACATTCTCTTTTTTGTCCCAATATGGAAATTAAATTTATTATTTTAGAGCAGGTAAAGATGGATGAGAGGGGTGGTGACTGGGGTCTTTTAGAATATAAAGAATTAACATGGCAATTGAGATTAGACGCGGGAAGGCGGCCAGGACTCAATGACGCTTGCAGTATTAGTAGCGTCTTGAAGCTTAGGAAGGCAAAGTTATGAATTTTGAGTTTCAAGTGTTTTTAGGATTTGCATATAGAAACAATGGTCTGGTTTATATATATTGTTTTTAAACATTTTTTTAGAGTGCTTTACGTTACGAAATTATTGGAAGATTTTACAGGCTATGAATTTATCAGCTAAGGCATTACAGCATTCACTACCTTATTATTAAGACGTGGTGGGGTAGAATGTTAAATATGTAAATAAGCATACAGTTTTGATTTTTAAATATTGTTTTTAATACTGTATTTATATGGTAATCTAAGCGCATATAAAATAATTGACTTTTGCCTTTTTCTTATATAACATACATTTCTAAGCATTACAACAAACTGTGTTTAATAATTGCTGGTTACAAACATGCTTTGTGCAAGCAAGGGATTTTGAAGGGTTAATTAGATCTTCTCCCTCATTAATTGAATAATTGATTGGACTTTTAGTATGTATATAAAGAGTTATCAGCTTGGCATTATTGTATCTTGATAAAGCTCAGCATCAGGCTGAGCGAAAGCGCTTGATGTAATTGTTGGTCTCGATTGTTTATTAAAGGAAGGAAATTTCATTCTACTTGTAGCCTTTCATTTTCTGCCTCAGCGGAAGAAGGAATTTTAGTAAAACTTTGTCTGTTTTATCCGAAATCTGCAGAGTTACCTTCCAGGTCGTGGGTTTGTTTCATTACTACAATCAACAGAACATGCTGGAGGGACAGGTTCATAAAAGAGAGACTGCCAGTGCTGTGGAACAGACTTCCCCATGCATGTCAAGCAGAGCACCTCTTCAAGAGAAATCTTGATAAATGGATGAGAAATAGAAAGTTCACCCTGGGATCACTCCAGTGGCTTTACTTGATAGAGGCGCGGGGAACTAACGTTGAGTGGCACAGTGCCAGGGCATGTCTATGGGATAGGCTTGTAAAGGCTTCAGTACACACCTATGAACTACCCCAAGTCCAACCTGACCCCACCCAGGACCTAGTGTTCCTAGGGTACAAGATTCGGACAGATGTCATGAAGGCATTCCTACCCACCCATAGGGTAGAAGATCTAACACAGTACCTACACCTGGTTCTTCAGACCAAAGAAATGACTGCCAGGCAGTACCTCAGACTCCTGGGGCACATGGCTTCCACTATCCCAATGCTACCACTGGCAAGGCTTCACATGAGGAAGCTTCAATGGTACCTAAGATCCATTTGGATTCAACATTCTCTTCCTGTGGAATACAACACTACTTTTTTGCCCTGTCTCAAGAAAGAGATTGTTTGGTGGTTGAATCAGGTGAACCTCAACCTGAGCCTTCCCCTTCAACCCCCCCCCCCCCCCCCCGCCAATGCAGGAAATGTACACAGATGCCTCAGACCGGGCTGCAGAGCAACCTTAGGCCTCCTAAAAGTCCAGGGCCCCTGGACAGACTCCACCAAAATGGAGCACATCAATGTAAGAGAGATGAAAGCAATTCTTCTGGCCCTAAAGGCCTTCCATCCCAGACTCAAACAGGGCCCACTAAAACTATTCACAGACGATACTACAGTTCTGTGGTATGTCAACAAATGGGAGCAACAAAATCTTACTTGCTATGCAGACTAGCTCTCCTAGTGTGGTTGCTAGCCACAAATCAGGGAGTAACACCTCAGGCAGTTTACATCCCTTCAGAACAGAACCCTCAGGCAGACACCTTAAGCAGGTCCATGTCACAGTCCCATGAATGGATGCTCCACAGGGAGATTTTCCTGTATCCAGTCCACAAATGGGTACACCTCAAATAATCCTGTTTGCCTCCCCCTTGAACAGACAACTTCCTTTGTTCTGTACCAGGCTGCTGCCCAACCCCCTGGCGAGGGCAACAGTTGCCTTATGAATTTCTTGGAAGGGTATATTTCTCTGTGCATTCCCCCCTTCCCTCACATTCAGAAAGCCGTACTGAAGATTCAACAAGACAGACCAACAATCTTATTGGTAACCCCCTTTTGGCCAAGGCAGCACTGGTTACCCCTCCTTCTGCATTTAGCCAAGGGCAGTCACCACAAGTTACCCCACAGAGTGGACCTTCTCACACAGGGCAAGGGATCTCCAATTCACCTACATTGGTAATCCCTACAACTCACCCTGTGGGAGATAGAATCCTGATCCCTGGCAGACATCTATACATTGAGGACGTGCTCTCAATCCTGCAGGAGGCCAGTAAAGTTAATATAAGGAGATCTTATGTAGCCAAGTGGAAAAGATTCTTCATATGGTGTCTTCAGAGACAGTTGGACCCTTTCCAGAGTGAGGTTCCCATAGTACTGTCATACCTGTGTGATCTCATAGACAGGATTAGCATACTCCTCCATCAAGGCTCACCTGTCTGCCTTCTCAGCTTGTCTGCCTTTGCAACCCTCTCTGACTTCCAGTTTACAAGCAAAGCTGTTCTTAAAAGGAGTGCTATATCTCTGAACCCCCAGGAAGCCCATTCCCTCGGGACCTGAATTACTTGCTGGAGAAGCTCACGGTACCTCCCTTTGAATAAGCATCCAAGGCCTCTGTAGAATACTGCATATGGGAAATGGTCCTCTTTGTGGGCTTAACCTCAGCTAGAAGAGTGTCTGAGTTCCAAATGCTCATGGCCACCCCCCCCCCTTTTTCATTTTCCACAAAGACAGGGTAACCAATCCATCCTTCATGCCCAAGGTGGTTAATGAGCTCTCCTTCAACCAAGCCATCCATCTCCCCACCTTCTTTGCTCACCCACAAAGTGACAGTGAGAGAGTCTTACACTCCCTTGACATGCAGAAACAGCGTATGTTGTACTTGCACAAAACTAAGTCCTTGAGGAAGTCTGACCAGTTATTTGTCCCCTTCCACCCCAGGGCTCTGGGGAATGCAGTAACTAAACAGACTATCTCTTCCTGAATTTCCATAGCTATTACCTTCTGCTATGCACACCAGGAGAAATCTTTGGAGCACAATGTCAAAACACACTTCACTAGGACCATGGCCTCTTCTGGATCCTTTTTCAAGGGTCTGGACACCTCCACCATTGCAGGAGGCAGCCACCTGGACATCTGTCCACACATTCACCAAACACAAGTTAGACCACATTTCTAGATCCAGGGTTGGATTCATCAGGGCCATCCTCCATGGATTAATTGAGAATTCCTCCAGAACACCACCCTTTTCCTCATAGTGAACTTTGGCACTCATCCAGTAGTACAGAATGCTGCAACATGTGAATAGAAGGACATAGAATAGTTGTGTAAAATAATCTTACCATAACCATTAATGTCCTCCTCTTCCATGTTGCAGTATTCCTTCCCTCCCTCCTACCCCACCTACTGATATAACTTTCCCTTTTTGCAAGGCACACGAATGGCACAGCTTGTCCCGAGACTGGGGTGCTTAGTTCTGAGGTCTGATGCATGCAGACATCACTTTCATGGCCCACACTCATCTAGCCATGTCAGACATCCCCACTCACTTTGCAGTGACTACCAACTTTTGGAAACTGGACGGATGTTCGGATAGCAAGAGGAGGAGACCCACAAGTACAGAATACTGCAACATGGAAGAGAAGGACATCTATGGTTATGGTAAGATTTTACACAACTATTCTTTCTCGACTCTGCTGCAATGAAGCCTGTACTTAGGCTGTGGTTGACTAGATTACTCAATGGCAAAGACAGTTCTTGCTGGAGATGGTGTAGAATAGAGCCTGGGATACTATCAGGTCTCAAGGAAGCTATGTTCTTTACCTTGGGAAGGGCCTTTAGCACTTAATCTATGGAGATAAGAGGTGCAGGACAAGTATCTGGGATCTCAGAAGGGTCTTTGGGGGACATGGGGAGAGAAGTTTGCGCTGAATCTATCTGCTAGTATTTTGGCTACATCAACAGGATCACTGCAAGTAATACTGTTAAGTACTAATTTGGAACAAACCTGGGCTTTGCCATGGAGGTTCCTGATGTAACTGAAGAAGGCTTTGCGGTTTCCCTTTGGCTCAGAGGCTAGTTTCAGTTCATAATTGGCTTTGGAGGCTTTCACTAGTGATCTAATCTGCTTGTTGAGGCTAAGGAGGGAATTTTTCCAATTTGGAATATGTTCCTTTTTACCCTTAGGTTCATAGATTAGTACTAGGCTAACTGCCCATGAGGGCTGTTATAAGCCTAGCCAGTTACCCATGCAGAATCAAACCCTGCACCTTGAGTCTATAAGGTAAACACTTTAACCATTATGCCAACCTCCCACCCTTGGATAACAGTTTCTTCCTTTTGTTGTAAAGCCTGTTGATAGAGGATGTCCACCAAATAGGTTTGTGTTTCCTTGAGTAGCAGGTTTTAATTCTGTTGGGTATGGCTGAGTCCATGCTGTTGTACAGGTGCTTGTATACTGCACTGGCATACTGTTCAGCATAGTTGTCTGCATCCTCTGAGGAGGGCAGTGGTGTGTAGCTGTTGATATCCTCCCTTAGGAGGTTGTAGTCAGATTTTGAGAAGTTTTTTAGCTTGATTACGGTGGGGGGGGGGGGGGGGGGTTGGCTGGGATAAAAACTTTGAATGAAACAACCTTATGATCTGATCTCACCAGGGAAGAACATAATATGGGAGTTACCCATGAATGAATTATGGATTACCCGTTCTAAAGATTTAAATGTTGCCTGTGATATAAATAGGACCTGCTGGAGAAATAGGTGTGTTTCCCAGAGACTACCCCGTCTATGGAACAGGCTCCCCATCCATTTAAAGCAGAGTTCCTCCGTAAGCCAATTCAAGTGCAACTTGGACAATTAGATGGGAAACCAGAAATTCATCCCTGGCTTGGCAACAGTGTCTCTAATGGCCACAGGTTTCCTGTAAATGGTTCATCTCCCAGGCCCATGCTAAATTATCCAGGGTATCAGAACTTGTCAGGGATTTGGGATGCAAGGCTGTTCTTAAAAAGGCCCTTGTGGTCATTAGCCTAGTAAACACCTATGAACCTATGAGTGGTGCAGTGGTCACCCATGTTGGTGAGAACCAAGTCCAGAATGTTATCTCCCCTTGTGGGGGATGAAACAAGCTGGTCTAGTGAGTTAGAACTGATGAAGTCAAGGAATCATTGAGTGAGTGCATTAGTGCAGGAATAGTTCACCCAGTTTATACTGGGGTAGTTGAAATCACCAAGGAACTGGGTGTTAGGGGGTACTTTAATGGAGTCAAGTAGATCCAGCTAAGAAGAATGGGTATCCTGAGTCATGGTGGGGGTTCTATAGCTGGCTATAACTTGGATGGGTGTCTTGCCAACTGTGAGTTGCACCTGGAGTAGTTCCAGTGCATCATGCTGACAAACTAGTATGGAGGTGTGCCTGTCCTTAATGAAGATAGAGACTCCACCACCCTTATTCTTCCTGACCGCATTTTGTGGTCTGAATCTGTAGAATGAGGTATAGCCTGATAAGGCAGGGGTGCTGTCCGCAGCCCTCAATCAAATTTCAGTGACTGCACAGACATTGGCATCTTCCAGTGCAAGGAGAGCCTCCAGTGAGTGCGTTTTCAGGTCAAGACTCCTAGCGTTAGGCAGCATGACTTTCAATTTGCTTTTTGACAGATCTTCTATGTTGGAAGATTTGTCTTAGGAACATTGCCTAAAAAAGACACATTCGGGGAAACAAAAGGTCTTAGCCTTGATCCAGAAACCCAGTGGTGACAGGTGGAGGCCATCTCTGGCAAAGCATCGAGGCCTGTCAACCATGTCATTGCAGGCGGACAGATACTAGATCCTCTTGGAATGACACCAGAAACTAAACCAGTTGTTGAAGTCAATTATTTTTGTTGGTGTTGTGGTATCAGTCTTGGTGAAGGTACGATGTTGCTTAGGGCTAGGGTCATACCTGCCTGGGACACATTCTCTGAGAGTTCAGTTATGTCTCTCTTCATATCGTCGAGGGAGGTATGTCTCAAGTCATTCACACCAACATGGACAATGACAGATCGTACTTGTACTTGTACAGAGACTTAAGTGCTTGCATGATGTGGCAGATTCTGGCACCTGACAGACAACTGACCATGACTTTCTCCTTGTCAAGGCTAGTGAGGGGGACATTGGTGTGTCTCACAATTGAGTCACCAATGACTAGTATGTTTGGTTTATTGTTATGTCTTGTGGGCTGTAATGGTTTATTGTTTTATCTTATGGGCTGTGTTTGTGAGACACTGGTGTGTTGTCTGCTGTGTGGGATGTGTTTGGTGTTGAGTTTGGGTTGTTTGTGAGTGTGTTTTGGAGGTCTCTGCTGTTTAGGTAAGTTTTTATTGAGGCCTCTGCACATGTGTGTGTGTTGTGTCTGGCAATGTAATGTGTGTGGTGTGGTGTTTGTGCTGACAATCTCCTCTTTGTCAGGAGTACTGACTATGGCATGAGAGAGCATGGACTCCAGGTTACTGATGTACTCACAAGTAGAAGAGTTATATGCTAGGAGAAGAGGGCTGTCAGTAAACATGTTGCTACAGTGTCTCAGTATGCCTATGTCTACCCTGTCTCACTATACAGAATACCTAATATCCCTATACGCTGTCTGACTAGATGGAACACATAATAATCCTGTACCTTGTATCACTAGACAGAACACATAATAACCCTGTACCCTCTTTCATCAGACAGAAACACACAATAACCCTGTACCCTGTCTCACAGGACAGAAAACATAGTAATCCTGTATCCTGTCACTCTAGACAGAACACCTAATAACGATGTACCCTGTCTCACTTGACATAACACAGAATAACCCTGTGCACTGTCTCACTAGATTGAACACATAATAACTGTACCTTGTCTCACTAGACAGAACATATAATAACCCTATACTCTATCTGACTAGATAGAACACATAGTAACCGCACACCCTGTCTCACTAGACAGAAGACTTAGTAACCCTGTACCCTGTTTCACTAGCCAGAACACATAATAAATCTGTACCCTGTTCCACTAGACAGAGCACACAATAAACCTGTGCACTGTCTCACTAGACAAAACACATAGTAACCCTGTGCCCTGTCTCACTGGACAGAACGCTATCTGTCTAGATGGAATGCATAATAATCCTGTACCTTGTCTCAGTAGACAGCACACACAATAACACTATACCCTATATCACTATACAGAACACATAATAACCCTGTACCCCATGTTAATAGACAGAACACATAATAACCCTATACCTTGTCTCACTAGACAGAACACATATTAATCCTATAACCTGTCTCACTAGGTAAAACAAATGTTAACGCTTTCACTAAACAGGACACATGATATCCTTCAGCATAAAAACAATGGCTATCTCTCCTCTGCTACTTTCCTAGACCTATCTAAAGCATTTGACATGGTCCCACACAAACAACTCATCTCTGTCCTCAATAACCTATCCTTCTCTCAGTCAGTCACCAACTGGTTTTAGAGTTACCTGTCTTGACTGCCAGCAATCCGTTGTATGGCAGAATGACATATCTCCCCAACTACCTGTCTCTGTAGGGGTTCCCCAAGGATCCATCTTTGGACCCCTACTCTTTATTTTCACCAATAATCTAGCCTCTGCCACCAAACATGGCACACTCATACAATACGCAGATGACTCAACCATCATCTTCTCAGCCCAGTCCCTACCCAAACTGCAAAAAAGTCACACAGGAAGCCTTTTCCTCTGTTGAAACTTGGTTATCCAATGCCCAATTAATACTCAACCCAAACAAAACTGAACTACTCATCTTCCAACCCACCAAACATACTCAGAACAACTCTCACTTTAACATCACAGCAAAATACAACACCACTATACACCCAACAGAACACACCAAACTGCTAGGAATGGAAATAGGCAATAAACTAAAATTTGACATTCACATATGCATGACCATAAAAAAGTCCACAAAAAACTAGGGGCATGATACAGAAATAAGCAACTTCTCACCAAAGCAGCAAAGATTTCAGTAGCAAATTCCCACCTTATCTCCACCCTATTTTATGCCTCTCCAATATATATCAGCCTAAGGCAATGCGATTTAAACAAGCTAGAGACCTGCTACAACAAAATCGCCAAATTCGCCACAGGGACATCCTACTGTAGTCACCACTGTCTCTCACTTGCTGAACTGGGCTGGCTTGAACTCCCCCATCTCCTTCAATGGTATCAACTCACACTCGCCCACAAACTAGTAAACCAGCCACTAAAAGTCCCATCCCTCCAGAATCTACTCCAACCCTATCGCACCACCAGACCACTAAGATCCAGCAACAAAAATCACTTACAGGTCACTAAAGCCAATAACTCCACTGGAGAAGCACTATTGTCTTGCGCCATAGCCAAATTATGGAACTCCCTCCCACCCACAATTACCTCCATACCATCATGCACCCACTTCAAAACTTTACTAAAAGCACACCTAAGAACATGCTGGCTATGCCCTTACAACTCCCCCTCTAATATCACCCACCCCATCCACCCAATACCTTTCTTTCCACCCCACTAACTACCTTGATTGTAGCAAGCTCGGATGCTCATAAACCTAACTACTTATTATACAGCAGGAACTTCTTCTTTAACATTTGTTAATGTATGTCTGTTATGTACTTCGCTGATAAAGATTCTAGTTGTCTACTGATGTACTATGTTCTTCATCTGTAACTATGTTTGTAATTGTTAATTGCTATGTTGATCAAATTGTTAATTGCTATGTAAATCCAATGTAACTACTGTCTGTATATTTTAACTGTGGAGCTTTTTTCCCGGGGCATCCGCTGAAAAATGGACCTACGTCCAGTTGGACACTCCCGGTCAACAAATGTAAATAAAATAAATAAATAATAACCCTGTACACTGTCTCAGTAGACAGAATACATACTGCCTTATACGCTGTCACACTAGACAGAACACATAATAACCCTGTACTCGGTTTCACTAGACACAACACACATCTCTTTCCCTTGTCTCACTTGGCAGAACACATAAATCCCTATACCCTGTCTGACAGGACTAAACACACAATAACCCTCTACCTTGTCTCTCAAGATAGAACACAGAATAACCCTATATACTGTCTCACTAGACAGACTAACTCTATACAGTGTCTCACTAAGCAGAACACAGAATAACCATATACCCTGTCTCACTAGGCAGAACACATAATAACCCTGTCTCACTAGACAGAACACACAGTAACCCTGTAATCTGTCTAACTAAACAGAACACAAAGTACCCTGTACCCTGTCTCCCTAGACAGAACATATAATAACCGTGTAAACTGTCTCAGTAAACAGAACACATAATAACCCTGTACCTTGTCTTACTAGACAGAACACATACTGCCTTATACCCTGTGTCAATAGACAGAACACATAATAAGCCTGTACCCTGTCTCATTAGACAGAACACAGTAACCCTGTACCATGTGTCACTAGACAGAACGCATAGTAACGTACCGTGTCTCAATAGATGGAGCACATAATACCCCTATTCCCTGTCTCACTAACAGAACATATAATAACCCTGTACCTTGTCTCACTAGACAGATCACATACTGCATTGTACCCTGTGCCACTAGACAAAACACATAACTGTGTACCCTGTCTCAGTAGACAAAACATGTTAACCCTGTAGCCTGTCTCACTAGACAGAACACATAGGAACCCTGTACCCTATCTTACTAGACAGAAAACATAATAACCCTGTACCCTGTTGCACTAGACAGAACACATAATATCCCTATATGCTGTCTCACTAGACAGAATGCATAACCCTGTACCCTGTCTCCATACACAGAACATATAATATCTCTTTACCCTGTCTCACTAGGCAGAACACATAAATCCCTATACCCTGCATCACAAGACAGAACACAGAATAGCTCTGTATCCTGTCTCACTATACAGATCACATAATAACCAGTTTGGGAGGGTAGCCTAATGGTTAAGGTATTTGCCTTACAAACACAAGGTACAGGGTTTGAATCTCACAGGGGATAACTGGCTAGCCTTAAAATGGTTCACAAGGGCAGTTAGCCTAGTATTAACCTATGAACCTATGAATGAACCCTGTAGCTTGTCTCACTAGATAGAACATCGAATAACCCTCTATCCTGATTCACGAGACAGGTCACATACGAACCCTGTACCCTTTCTCCCTAGACAGAACATATAATAACACTGTACCCTGTCTCACTAGACAGAACACATAATAACCCTGTAACCTGTCTCATTGAACAGAGCACTTACAAATCTGTACACTGTCTCATTAGATAGGACATATAATAACCCTGTACCCTCTCTCCCTACACAGAACACAGTCTCCCTGTACCCTGTCTCACTGCACACAACACATAATAACCTTGTACCTTGTCTCACTAGACAGAACACATAATAGCCCTGTACCCTGTCTGACTAGACAGAGCACATAATAACTCTTTATCCTGTCTCATTGGACAGAACAGATAAAGACCCTGCACCCTGTCTCATTATAGTACACATAATAACGCTCTACCTTGTGTCACTAAACAGAATGCATAATAACCATGTACCCTCTCTCACTAGGTAGATCTCATAAAAAACATTTTCCCTGTCTCACTAGACAGAACACATGATAACCCTGTACCCTGTCTTATTAGACAGAACACATAAATAACCCTATACCCTGTCTCACTAGACAGATCACATAATAACCTTGTACCCTGTCTCATTAGATGGAACACATAATATCCCTATACCCGGTCTGATCAGATGGAACACATAACAACCCTGTACCTTGTCTCACTAGACAGAACACATACTGTCTTATACCCTGTCTCACTAGACAGAACACAGAATATCCCTAAACCCTGTCTCACTAGACAAAACAAGTTAAGCCTGTAGCCTGTCTCACTAGACAGAACAGATAGGAAAACAACGAGTAGATACCTGCTCAGTGCTAAGACTGAAACACCACTTGCATAAAATGACAACTTTAATTAAAACCACACGAACTAAGCACTTTCACCCTGTCCAATAGGGCTTCATCAAAGTCAACAAAATCTTTAAAGTTACTCCATTTATACAAACAAATTAATGGATCAGTGACGTCATATCCTGGAAACACCCCCTGACAACCTAATAACATCTCATTCTAAATATTCACATGCTTTAACCACAATTTTATGACTACTAAAATAACAAAGCACTTGTTAACCCTGTATGCAGTCTCACTAGACAGGACACATAACAATTCTGTACCTCATCTCTCCAACTTTCCAAAATATGTCAACTGCTATGTGCTCTTTTGATGCTTGGTTGTAATAAAAATGAAAACTGTAATAAACAGTGTTTACTTAATATACAGCTTGCAGACCTTTTACACTATCCCCCCACCACCATACCACTGCAATAATCATTTTATTGCTTTGCCTATGGACACTGCCCTCCTAAACCAAGAAGTATTTCCAGTAATCAATGCCTCTGTTCTAAAAAGTATTGACTGCCTCTTTTCTTAAAAATAAAATGACATCTAAATAGCTTATGCCAAAAAGCACAGAAGAAAACAATAAAAACCTGGCCATGCTTTTTTTCTTGAGGATGGTAGTGTTCTCACTGCTGTCTGTCTTTATCTCTCTTGCTAAAACATGTCCTCTCACTCCATGATGGCATTCAAACACTTGGCAGTGAAGTAAGCAAAGAGGCCCTCATCCCAAACTAAGCCACATAGTTTATTTTAATAAAACATTTCCCACGTGCCATGTCTTACACATGTTCCTATATCACAATCTTCAAGCTTAAGCACTCAATTTAGCCATTTAGTTTTTCTGTCTTTCATCACTGTGGCTTCACCCTTGCTGGAGCTCTAGGCAACCACAGTGTTCAGATGCATAGACAAGATCTAAAAGAAGGCATTGTGAGCCTGACAATCTGGTCTAAATTTTACCAAAAATAAAAAGCTCACAAATATGGCTTAGGTTCTTCTTTCTCTTTAATAAGGTTGGTTGCAAGCCCAAGCTATGTTTAAAGGTTGCGTTGAGCTTGGCTCAAGCCAACTCTGGCCCACCCACCACTACCAAGGTTGTAGTTTGAGGAAGCAGGAGGTTGGAAATGTATTGAGCTCCTGATGGAAGGAAAAGGGTTTATTGGGGTGCTGATGGAAGAAAAGAGGTTTCCTGTGCTACTGCGAAAATGTTTTCCTAGCTTCACAGAAGCACAGGGAGGAAACAGTGAAAAAGACCTGACAGATTTCCACATTTGTGGATATAAACTCTTTGCCTGTAGAAGATTTTTACTGTGGATGTGCTGGATTATTGGACTAAAAGAAAGGTACTGTATATTAGTGTTATAAGGCATATGCCATATAAGATGTGATTTACCATTAAGAAGCTACTAATTTAACATGAAACTGAATTCATGCATTTGCTGATGAAAGCCATTTATGTTTTTCAAAGAGTATTTGCTAAAGTAAATTGTTCCTGTTAGCAGGAAATAAACGTATTGCAGAGGCCACTAAAACATATGCATTTTCACACCCTTCATCAGTGCCAAGGTGCATTAAACTGAAGCATGCCATCCAATTGTTTAATGTTGACTAGTCAGAGAATATGTCAAATGGAGTGGGAGATTTATTTTTGTGTGCATGTGTTTTAAATATTTAAAGCCCATAGAGATAGAAAGCAGCAGAGTTATACATAAATACATTAAAAATGGGAACCAGTACTGAATGAAGCTGGAAGTAGAAATGAAGAATTCCAGTATTTTGTGGGGAACATGGAGATCCAGGTACACAAGACATAGTGTTGGAAACTCCGACATGGATAACAAAGTAAACAGCAGGTCAGTTCACATTGTTACATTTAGAATGAAAGTGAGCAATAATGTATTAGCAGAGGGCAGAACAGTTTTTATCAGTAACATTGTTCATTACTGAAATTCTTTGCAGCAGCGGTTCATTGTTTATTACAATTAGATATTAGGAAAAGCTTTGTGAGATGACCGAGTCGCATGCATTTTACACTGTAAACCTCTAGGTAAGAAAGCAACTCCTCTGTGTGGCTCATATTCTGACGTACACTGTTTTTTCTTCTAAGGCAGGAGCAGTGCAAATTTCACTGAGATCCAGAGTCTTCAGTCATCCCATGGGAAACACCAGGATTCTGAATGGAACAAAGTTCTTCCTCATAAAATGGTGGTCACAAAACAAGACCTGCTGCAGCATGGAACCACATGCAAGAAATGTAATGAGAGGGTAGTCAAGAAAACTGAACTAGAAATGCATGTGCAAACTAAAGTGGGGGAAACGTCATGCAGCTGGCTTAATCACAGCAACAGTATAACATTTCATGGCAACAACTTATCGGATCCATTAATTAAAGCAGAGGAAATGTCATGCAGCTGGTTTAGTCATGGCAACAGTGTAACAATTCATGACAACAATGTATCTGATCCATTAACTAAAGCAGAGGAAATACCATGCAGCTCACTTAATCACAGCAACAGTGTAACATTTCATGACAACAACTTATCTGATCCATTAACTAAAGCAGAGGAAACATCATGCAGCTGGCTTAATCACAGCAACAGTGTAACATTTAATGGCAACAACTTATCTGATTCATTAAGTCACAGTGGGAAAAGACAGAAGAATGCTTTGGAAACACATGAGCAGCTGTGTAACAGAGAGAAACTAAGTGCGTGTGGCATGCATGACAGTGGTTTTATAGAGAGAAAAAAATGGAACAGAATTGTGGTGCCACATCAAAATGTCTGCACTGGGCAGAAACTTTGTAGATGTACTAAGTGTGACAAGAATTATAGATACAAAAGCACTGTGGCAGCACCGCAGGGTATCAACAACGGGGAGAAACCATATAAATGCACAATTTGTGGCAAGGGTTTTAGACACAAGAGTCAATTGGGAAGACATTCTTATATCCACACTAGTCACAAACCCTATGAATGTGCCACATGTGGCAAGAGTTTTAGACATAAAAGCAGTTTGATAGTTCATCAACATATCCATACTGGGCAGAAACTGTATGAATGTGCCACATGTGGCAAGGGTTTCCATCAAAAATTCATCATGATGAATCATCAGAGGATCCACACGCAAGAGAAACCCTATAAATGTACACTGTGTGACAAGAGCTTTACTTACAAGTCTTCAATGGTAACTCATAAGTATATCCATACCGGACAAAAACCATATAAATGCAACATGTGTGACAAGAACTTCAGACAGAAGATTCACCTGGTAAATCATCAGTTTACCCACAATACCCAGAAACTTCATAAATGTGCTACCTGTGACAAGACCTTTAGAGACAAAACCACTCTGATAAGTCATCAGTACAGCCATGTTGGGGAGAAACCATTTAAATGCAAAGTCTGTGGTAAGGGTTTTGCATGGAAGGAAAACATGGTAAGACATCAGAGCATTCACACTGAGCAGAAGCTCAGACTTGGAGAAATGATAAAAGAGCAGAAGCCTTACAACTGTGCCTGGTGTGACAAAAGTTTTGTATGCAGGAGTCACTTGGTGAGGCATGAGCAGATGGTGAGTCACCATGGTATTCACACTGGGCAAAAACCGTACAGATGCACCATATGTGATAAGACCTTCAGGTGGGCATGGGCTGTGAAGAGGCATCAGAGTGTCCACACTGGGCAGAAACCATATACATGCACCATCTGTGATAAAACTTTTACACTGAAGTCCAACTTGGAAAGCCATCAGAGTCTGCACACTGGGCAGAAACCCTATAAATGTACCATATGTGATAAAACCTTTATACTCAAACATTCAATGATTAGTCATCAGAGTGTCCACACTGGGCAGAAACCCTTTAAATGCACCATCTGTGATA